>NW_023994666.1:92500-237500 GCF_015586225.1 Lucilia sericata | reverse complement strand
CTTGTATATATATATGGGCAATTTCATATCAAGTGACCCAACTCAAAAAATCGATTTTGACTAAATAGTAGGCCAGACTCACCTATTGCTTGGACTAATAGATGAAAAGTTACACTAATTTGATTAAAACCCTGTATTACCAAAATGTCCAACTTTGACGCCCTCTAAGTTCTGAACCGATAGAGCTGATCCTATTTTGTGCTGCAAACATCATCATAAATGCATTATATGTATCATCATTATAGCGCTGTCGGTTATAAAATGTGGCAGCATAATAAGTTTGTTATTTCTGAAAAGAATTTCTGCTTTAAAAACATTGATATCTTTGTATACTTTTGTAAAGTATATGCAAATTTATTCAAAATTAGATAGTACAATTTTCCCAATACAACAGGATGGAAATTCGAGTACATATTCGCATTTACATGTTTATTTATACGTTAATACTGATAAAACGTAGTTTTCCTACTGATATCTTAGAAATTCAATTCAACGGTCTTTTGTATTCGTTAGTTGATATAAATAAAATATTTTTCATTAAGGAACCAGTAATAATTTCATAAACCCAGCGGTATCCTAAATGGAGAAAGTTGTTGAAATAGAATGTTGAATTGAATAGTTGTTTGGATATTCCAAAAATCTTATAAGTTGTGGGAGAAAAAGTACCATTCCTATGCAAAATACATAAGTATTATATTTTAGTAATCTGAAAAAAATTTAAAGCTTTAAAGTAGACAGTACTAAACAGAACTTTTATTTTTAGTCTCCCTTTTGAGTGAAATTACTTTCTTATTTTTCATCATTGTTATTATAACACTAACCCATATTTTTAAAGCCATGTTGTTAGTTACAAGGGTGTGCAATTATAGAAATTTTATCATTATCCAGTTCATTAAGGGTGATTCATTCTTAATATATGTTTATAAACGGAACGAAAGAGGCGTGGTGACCAATCAAGTATATATATTCTTTTGAGAGTAGACATATCAAGGTTTCAAGTCAGTATAATAGTGGGCGTAAAAGGTGTTGCGTTTGACCAAGTATTTCCGGAATAACATCACTTCCAAGATACTTGGATCTAACTTCGACGAATGCCTGACAGTGGCAAAGAGAGTGCTCCAGAGTTTCACTGTCCTTTCCACATGCTCTACATTCGTCTGAATCAGCACGGCGAAATTTGTACTAACTTCAGACTTGTTCATTTTGAGGAGATTTCTCGTTTTGTTCTCATCAGGATCACCTTTGTGGTTCTACCACCGTTTCATTAGAGGCCTTATGTGTTTCTGTCGTATATTTTTAACTTAGCTTTTGTTGCGTCGAATGTTTTTGCGTTTGTCAGGTTAACTACCTCGAGCTTCCTTCCCTTTAAAGCTATTACATTCGCCCTTTCGTTGCCGACTACTCCCTAGTGGCTTGGTACCCATATGATGTAAACCTTACCTCTGGGAGAGTATTCACTTAAAGCTTTCTTACAATCCAATACGGTCTTAGATTTAATTTTATCATCTGATATCGTCCTAATTGCCTTCTGGTTGTCGGTAAATATATTAAGGGCTGTGGGCGCCATATTTATTCTAATCCAATTTACACATTCCGTTATTGCTCAGATTTCTGACTGTAAGCTTGTGTTATAATTAGGTAAACGGTGTTATATTTCTGTTTCTGGGTCTTCAATATAGAACCCCAGGCCCACTTTATCCCCTGTGTAACAATGGATCCCTACTGGTATTTGCTCTGGTTTTCCGCTTAACCAAGACATTTTATCCGAGATCAGCGTTTCCGACATATTCTGTGTTTGGTATGCGATCAGGCACGTCCGATGATTATGTATAATCTCCCAATGTGTCCAGTATACATTGATGACGTGTCCCGCTTTTGGGCAGTTCGCCAAAAGTAAAGAAATATGTTTCAATGGGTGGAATATCTAGTAACGTTTCCAGAGCTTCGTTTGAAGTAGTATATATGGCATCACTTATAACCAAACATCATGTACGTTGAACTCCCTGTAGTAGTTTGATATTACACTTTCTGTCCAAAGCAGTCCAACAGATTATTAAGGCATAAGCTAGAATTAGTCTAATTGCACTTTTATAAAGCCAATTTGCCATAGTAGGACTAAGACCCCATTTCGTGCCTATAGTTCTCCTGTATATCGCCCAGCACCGCTGTGCCTTGTTGATCCTATCCTCTATGTGGTGTCTCCATTTTAATTAAAAAGGAATTTTATAAAATAAGTTTTCCAAAAAGGAGCATGGTATCCGGATAAGATTGTAGGGACTATAACTCCGCTATAAAAACCCTCTTCAGAAAAACGTTAGAACTTAAGAAATTATATGTCGAAATATATTCTGTACTGAAGATATTAAGTACTGAAGGTGGGGAAACGATCAGATTTCACGACATAGTTTTAATAACGTATTGATATTTGTAGTCTCAACCGATTTAAATTAAAAATCCGAATAGTTGCAAACCCTATTTGCCACGCTTTATTTAATCCCTGATTTGTTCACACTCTTTTACATACATATGGATATATACACCCACATTAATTTCCCTTTCTTCTTTATATATGTTTCGTTTGCTGTTTGTACTCTTCATACCCAGTTGTTATACCCTACTCTTCATCATCATAGTGAAGTAAGTATTATACAGTTGTTCAATTACAATTACTTGAAATGTGAAATGTACCTAACAACATACTTTTCAGTGACTACTACATATCGTCTGGATTACATGGAAGTAGTCTAATAATTTCTTACTAATAATGTGTTATATAAATACTTTCTAATTCATAAGTCATCTTGCCAGTAAAGATATAGAAGCTGTATACCTTTTTCATGCGATTTACAATAACTACTATTTCTAATTACTTGTAATCGTTTGTGGTAAGTACTTACCTCTAACGACATCGCCGTGTTAAAATAATGACTTAAAATATTATTGTGTAAGTAAATTTTAGCATTTTAAAAGTTTTTACTGGGTTTATAACATTGTTTGCTTCCGTCCTTCCGTCTTTATTGACACTTTTCGAAAACGAGATACAAAAGAAGAACTTTGATAACTATGTAAGTGGCATAGAATTGTTGAATTTGGTTGAAATAATTTCATCTATACAAGGCTGGTGTAAGGCATTAAATATTTGCCTATGTCCTACTATACTTTCTGTAAACGTGAAAGAATGCTAGTAATAATTTATAAAATACATAAGATACAAAATAATAAGGATTGTTTTCATCCCAACAATCATTATGTAAAAATATAAACCCTTTTTTTCTGCAGTTAAGTATGTTTAGTTCATGTTTTCTCGTATATATCCTTATAAACATATTTAGATATAAATTTACACAAATAGTTACACACATACATACATATGTTTGTATACATGTGTGTGTTTGTTTGTATGCAAACTGTTAATGTGTTTTACAAAATTACAACTAAACATTGTTAAAATTCTTTGTAATTTTAATACTTATAAATGTAGGTATGTATGTATGTATGTAAGTATTTTTTACATATGAACATTTTTTATACCCACCATCATAAAAAATGGGGGTATATTGTTTTTGTCATTCCGTGTGTAACACATTGAAATATTCGTCTAAGACCCATAAGAATATATATTCTGGGTCCTTATTAGATTCTAAGACGATCTAGCCATGTCCGTCCATCTGTCTGTCTGTCTGTTGAAAACACGATAGAGTCCAAACGGAAGTAGCTAGCGAGTTGAAATTTTTTTTTCTAGTTGATGCAGTTTGTTTGGTATTGAAAATGGGCAATATCGGTCCACAATTTCGCCTAGCCCCCATATAAGGCCCCCTTCAGAAATTGACTTTATCGCTCATAACTTGCTAAGGGAAGAACCAATAGCAATGAAATTCGGCACAAACATGTATTATGTAAACATAAATATCTTCGTAGAATTTTATAAGGATCGGTCCATAATTGACCCTACCCCCAATATAAAGTCTCCTTCAGAAAATGACTTTATCGCCCATAACTGGCTAAGAGAAGCATCAATAGCGGTGAAATTCTGCACAGATATGTTTTATAAGAGTACAGTGGTAAAATTCTACATAAACAAGTTTTGTGCGGGCCAAAAGTTCTTTATCAAATTTTATAAGGATCGGTCCTTAATTAGCCCTATCCCCCTTGTAAGGCCCCCTTCAGAAAATGACTTTAAAGCTCATTACTAGCTTAAAACTGCGAATACAGCGATGAATTTCGACATAAACAATTTTCTCATTAGCTAAAATCTCCCACTAAACTCAAATGCGACTACAGCGATATAATTACACATAAACAAGTTTTGTATGAGCCCCTACCCTATGCCCCTATTAAGGTCCCCATTAGAAAATTACTTTAAAGCTCATTATTGGCTCAAAAATTAACGACAAAAATCGTTCTAAATTTTATAAGTATCGATCAATAATTGACTTATACGGTGGTGGGCGTATAGGGGCGTTGTTCAACATAAGTGTTATGGGAACTGAAATCTTCCTACCGACATTGATGAAGATGGATCGATAAATGACCACTTCAGTAAAATTACTTTTACTCTCATTAGTTGCTTAAAATTATGACATACGAACATAATTTACGTACGAAAGTATATAAAAATCGGTCTATAATTGACCCTTATATAAGATTCACTCCAAAGAATCACTTTAACGCTCATGTATGGCTCAAAAGTTCTTCCAAATTACGGTAGTTTTATAGGAACTGGAATTTTTTCAACTGAATTTGATGAGGATCGGTCGATAACTAATCAAACACCCATTTTCGGTTTCCTTCAGATAATTACTTTAAACCCCTTGACTGAATTAAAGATACAAATACAGCTACATTAGATACAAATAATTATTGTATAAACCGACAAGGATAGGTCCATAATTGACTCTTCCCTCCATATAACCACTCTTATAAAAAAAAAACAGTTTATGGTTATAAATATTGGATCAAACAAAATTAGTATTTTTAATTCGGAACAGCACAGTCCATGCTTAAGCCTTTATTAAATTCCCTCTTCCAAATATTTCCCTGATGTTCATAATAATATCGACATATGATTCAACATAGATCGATAATATCAAAGTTTATTTATAAGGATGATTTGATGGTGGGTATATAAGATTCGGTATGACCGAATATAACACTTTTACTTGTTGTTGCTATTTTATTTAAGTACAGTTGTGGGCAGTAAATTAGTAGAGCTTAAAGTTACCCTTTTACTACAAATTCTTGAAGTAATGAATTTATCTCTAAGTCGATTAATTAAGTCCGCTTTACAATATCTAATAACTAATTGCAAGCTGAAACCTCTATCGAATCCATCCATTATATAATCTTGTCCCCAATACTACCACAGCTTGTGAATTCCAGTTATCATTATTTAAATTATCATTATTTTTAAATCTCCATATATTTTTCGTTTTACTCAAATCTCTACTAATTTGTGCCACATCCCTGCTCATATGTAAGCACATATGACTCTTCCAAAAAGGGTTAATATTTCTTTATATAAATAAGGATAAAAACACCATATGTTGTTAAAATAAAATGGCATATTTAGCATACAAGGAATGGATGTTTGCATGCCAAAAAAAAAAACTTATATTATATCTGTTGATAAGGAAATGAATCAAAATAGATTTCCGATTTAATGTATGGAGCAAAAAAAAAAACTACTAGAACATTAACATACAATTTTGAACAACACAACCCCATATTTCTACACGTTTGTCACTAGTATTTAAATATGATGAAAATGCACAATTTGTATTGAATGAATGAATCCCCATTAATTCACGCAAACATGTGGTGTATTTGATGACATAAATTTAACAACTGTTTAAATGTCATTAACTTATTTCAATTCATGTTATATGTATGTATTTGTAAAAGGAAAGACTAAATATATATTTGATGGTACTCTTCCTTAAATTCATTTTGACATATTTTATTTAAATACATAATTAGTTGGTAAAAGACATGTGTCAGTTATAAGTTTAAAGTTAATTTATATGTAGAAAAGTTTTGGAAATAAGTTATTAAGCCCTTGTTCAATATCGATTTAAAAAAGTTATTAGTTATATACTGAAATATATGTATATTGTGGGGGAATGTTTGTATCTACGCCTAAAAATATACCTAACTTTTATTAAGATTGGTCATAATTAACTGTAACTTAAAGTAACATTTGCAATATGCCTGATTTCAAATAATACCAGTCTTCTTATAAAACAAAATTTCAATTACTTTTATAATTTTAAATTAACTTTTCTCTTTTATAAAATATTAACTAATTTCAACAATTTCTTTAACAGCAAATGTAATTTGACAGGATGTAATTACTTTAGGTGTAAATGAAAAAAAATCAATGACTGCATAACTCATTTTCTACAAACATAAGAAACTTTTTGTAAACACAAATCATTCCCAAATCATTTGGTTTTGACAGTTGACTTGCGAAAAATATTAATAGAAAATACTAATTTTAAATTTTAAACTTAATTTCTTTTAATGACTTTATGTTTATGTCATCATTTCAAAATTTAAAACAAATAACAATTTATAATCGAGCTTGGCCGTTCATATGATAGCCTACATCATTGGTTATGCTGAAAAGTTTGATAATTCATATATGAAATTCATATATAGATAAAACATATTTGTATCGAATTTTATAAGATAGCTTTATTTGACAATGAAATATGTGCGTTTAAGTGATTTTCGGAAGTGGACCCTATATAAGAGCTATGATCAATAATGAACCGATCCGTAAAAAATTTTGTAAAATGATTTGTATGTTCATAAAACATATTGATTTCGAATTTTATCACAATATATTTATCAATGAAATATGAGCGTTTAGTTGATTTTCGGAAGTGGACCTTATATAGGAGCTATGACCAATTGTGGACTGACTGAGATCTACGTTAATATAATGATTTCTGTTTATATTATATTTGCATATATAAAATTTTGTTAATTGATACCGATATAATTAAGGGAGTTATTAATGATAAACTAATTTCACGGAATATGTACCTTTGTCTGGGAAATATTGGTTTGATTATAAAGATTTTGAACTTGGTTGATAATCGCCCTAAAAAAATTATGTGTGACAAAATTCATCGAAATATCTTTTGTAGTTTCTGAGAAAACTACTTAAGAATTAGAAAAAAAACGAAATTTTTTTTTTTGAGGTAGTCTGAAATATTTACTCATAACTTTTTACGTTGTGAACCGATTTTACTGGTTATCAATACCAAACTGCTCAGGATAATAGTAAATATTTTGGGTGAATTTGGTTTATTTCCTTTGCTTAGTTTTAATGTGAGAGTGTTTTACACAGATAAACAGACAGATGGACATATCTAAATCGACTCAGAATTTTATAAGGACCAAGAATATATACTTTGTTGGGTCTTAGATGAATTTTTCTTGTTGTTCCACATGTAACAATAAACTTGTGATGGTGGTGGAGGGTATAGAAAAGGATTTTCCAAAAGAGGGTTAAATAAGGACAGATCTTATCCTTATAAATTTTGGTAGAAGGATTTACGTCTACATTAATGTTATCGTGACATTAGTATTTATAAGTGAGTTTTGACATTAGAATCATTTTCTGAAGGGCAATTTGTATTAGGGATATGATAGGCCCTATCACTACAGAAATCAGTATATTTAAGACTTATATAAAACTAAGTTTTTCCGACTTTCGAAGTGATACAAGAACATTTAATATATTTTTGAGCTCAAAAGGCCTATTCGGGAGTACGGTTCTATGGGAGCTATACGAAATGATGAACCGTTTTTAACTATTTATCTATTTACATCGACAGGTAGACATACAGACAGACAGACAGACAGACAGACAGACAGACAGACAGACAGACAGACAGACAGACAGACATACATACAGACAGACAGACAGACATACAGACGGACATAGCTAAATCGACTCAGAAAGTGATTCTGGTATACTTTAAGGTAGGTATTGTACCAATATTTTTACGTGTTACAAACATCAATACAAAAGCATAATACCCTCCCCACTATAGGGGTGTAGGACATATGTAAATAGCTAAATTTAAAAGTCACCTAATCTGTTAATTAGGTTTTACTTATGGAATTAAGAGTTTAAGAAGTTTAGTGCTGTTTTATAACTAAAGTTTATTTGAAGAACATATAACTTCTTAAGTCACAACTTGCTTCCCTAGATTGATGATGCTGTAAGTGATGAAAATGTATGTAAACAAATTCCTGATATCAACTTGTTTATAGGCAATAAAAAAATTATTTCTACAAACATTTAGTTTTTTTCCAAAATTCTTTGAATATCCTCATATTAAAATGCTTAGTTAATTAATATAATAAAATGTTTTTTCAAAAATACCACAAAAAATCTAAATAAATTTGGCAAGTATGTAAAAGCTTTTATCCATTTTGTTTGTTAACAAAATTGATTGCTCTGTTTAAAATTATTTTAAATGGCACTTAAATTAAGTACGTACTAAAAATAAATTTATCTAATCGTTTGTTTTTATGTGTATATTTTGATTTTAGTCATTCAATAAAAACTTGTTTGTGTATTTAATGACCTAAATAATTATTTTTTATTGGCACTATTTTAGTTTGTGAAAAGTGAAAATTGCAATTAAAATATTTACAGTCATTTAGAAACTAATATAGTTATTTAATATTTAATTTCTGTTTTAGTCTAATGGCTAGAGAATATTTAAATAATAACAAATATTTAACAAAACTCCTAACCTCAATTTTAAGCAAATTTTTATTTATTTTTAGAGAATATTTGTTAGAGAGAACCTTTTATATGTTATATCCTACACCACTATACTGGAGGGTATTATGCGCTTGTGCTGATGTTTGTAACATCTAACAATTTTGATCCTGCACCCACCTTATAGTATATCAATCCACTTAGAATCACTTTCTGAATCGATTAGGCAATGATCGTCTTTATGGTATATCAATCCACTCAGAAACACGTTCTGAATCGATTAAGCTATGCTCGTCCATCCGTCCGTTTGTCTGTCGGTATGTGTGTCCATGCAAAATTGTTCACATTCTATAGGATACATCCCATTAATCTGCGCTTAACCCTTTAGTGTATAATTTAATCTCTGTGTTTCGAATGTTTTTAAATTTTTATGACTTGACATGTCCCACGTACCGCAGGGTGTACGTGTTTAATGCATTTTTACATATATATTTATACCCTACACCACTTTAGTGGGGAGGGTATATTGGGTTTGTGCTGATGTTTGTAACGCACAATAATATTGGTCCTATACCCACCTTAAAGTATACCAATCGGTTCAGAATCATTTTCTGAGTCGATTTAGCTATGTCCGTCCGTCTGTCCGTCCGTCCGTCCATGTAAACCTTGTAATCAAACTACAGGTCGCAATTTTGAAGATAATTCAATGAAATTTGGTACATGATCTTCTATTGTCCCAGGGACGAAGCCTATTGAAAATGGTTAACATCGGTCTATTATTTCACCTAGCCCCCATACAACTGAACCCCTCGAATAGGGCTTTTAAAACTTGTAATCAAACTACAGGTCGCAATTTTGGAGATAATTCAATGAAATTTGGCACATGATCTTTTATGGTACCGTAGATGAAGCCTGTTGAAAATGGTTTACATCGGTCCATTATTTCACCTAGCCCCCATACAACTGAACCCCTCGAATAGGGCTTTTAAAACTTGCAATCAAACTACAGGTCGCAATTTTGGAGATAAGTCAATGAAATTTGGCACATGATCCTTTATGGTATCGTGCACGAAGCCTATTGAAAATGGTTAACATCGGTCCATTATTTCACCTAGCCCCCATACATCTGAACCCCCGAATAGGGCTTTTAAAACTTGTAATCAAACTACAGGTCGCAATTTTGGAGATAATTCAATGAAATTTGGCACAAGATCTTTTATGGTACCGTAGACGAAGCCTATTGAAAATGGTTACCATCGGTCCATTATTTCACCTAGCCCCCATACAACTGAACCCGCCGAATAGGGCTTTTAAGTTTATAATTATGTTTAATATACTCATATCTCGACAAAAAGCTGCAATAACCAAGTTGTATACAAGACTTGATGACCCCCACGAATTCCATAATAATAGGTTCTCATATGACCCTAGCCCCTATGAAAAGCCCCCATCAAAATTTCCCTTAAATGTCCACAATTTTATTCAACAATAAACGGCTTAAGAATGTACATCTAAGGCAAGGTACAATTCAACTCAAATGCTTTATTATGGCAACTAAATCACATTAAATTTTTGTCAAAGGTTTAGGGTATTATATGGTCGGCCTCGCCCGACTATAATTTCTTACTTGTTATTATTACAATTGATTTAATGGAAATAAATACATAAATTTAGTTTGTTTTAATATAAAAACGGCGTTAAATATATTTATAGAAATTACTGAACTGCAAGTTGATTTTATGAAGTGAATTGGAAACTTTTTTTTGTAGAAATAATAAAAAATTTAACAATTAAGAAACTATATTCTGACAAGTACGACCATATGATACCCTACATCAATTAAGAATTTGCAATGTGATTTATTTTCCATAGAATAAATTTTATCAAATTATCTTGAGGGAGCACAAAGCTAATTCAAATCAGAAAGTAATTTTGAATAGACCTGCAACACTATAGTGTATGGGGGCTATGGCGAAAATTGGTCTGATCCTTATCAAATTCTAATACCTCGATGAAGAAATTATTAAAGAGGTCAAACTCTTATTTTAAAGTCGACAGATTGTCAACTGATCAAATTAAATTAATGTATTTGAATTTATAGTTAATGTGGTAGCATTGTGTACGAAAATAAAATTTGATATAAAGAAAGGGTATGAAAGTCTGGGAATGGGAGTTGCTTTCTAAAAGCAAACGGAATGTCATTGCACAATTACACGTATAATTTTGAATGGAATCAGGCATATGAAAATCCTGTATGTGTTAAATTCTTCCACTAAACATGCTACAATATAAATACTCATATACATATTAGCAAATTTCAATGGTTTTTGTGGTTTAAATAATAAATACATTTATGGAAATTTTATTATTTTTAATAAAAATCTAAAAAAAAAAAAATAAATAAAAACAAAAAAGTTAAATTTACTAAAATTAACCGCTTTATTTGCATATATTAAATACAGGGTAAATAGAGACATTCATAGTACATATGTATTTGATTGCTAAAGACATGTTTTGTGTCCTCCGGCACGTAAGTGGTTAGTGTTTTCGATTCGCGCCTAAGGCACCGGTGAAGGTGCCTTAGGTGTATTTCCAATTTGATGTTGTTTATACAGGCCTAAATAACCCTAAATAACTAACTAACTAACTATCAACTAACTAACTAGACTAACACTAAACTAACTAAACGAACTAACTAACTAACTAACTAACTAACTACTAACGAACTAACTAACTACACTACTAACTACTAACTAACTAAAAACTAACTAACGAACATAACTAACTAACTAACTAACTAACTAACTAACTACCTAACTACTAACTAACTAACTAACTAACTAACTAACTAACTAACTAACTAACTAACTAACTACTAACTAACTACTAAACTAACTAACTAACTACTAACTAACTAACTAACTAACTAACTAACTAACTAACTACTAACTAACTAACTAACTAACTAACTAACTAACTACTAACTAACTAACTAACTAACTAACTAACTAACTAACTAACTAACTAACTAACTAACTAACTACTAACTAACTACTACTAACTACCTACTAACTAACTAACTAACTACTAACTAACTACTAACTAACTAACTAACTAACTAACTAACTAACTACTAACTAACTAACTACTAACTAACTAACTAACTACTAACTACTAACTAACTAACTAACTAACTAACTAACTAACTAACTAACTAACTAACTAACTAACTAACTAACTAACTAACTAACTAACTAACTAACTAACTAACTAACTAACTAACTAACTAACTAACTAACTAACTAACTAACTAACTAACTAACTAACTAACTAACTAACTAACTAACTAACTAACTAACTAACTAACTAACTAACTAACTAACTACTAACTAACTAACTAACTAACTAACTAACTAACTAACTAACTAACTAACTAACTAACTAACTAACTAACTAACTAACTAACTAACTAACTAACTAACTAACTAACTAACTAACTAACTAACTACTAACTAACTAACTACTAACTAACTAACTAACTAACTAACTAACTAACTAACTAACTAACTAACTAACTAACTAACTAACTAACTAACTAACTAACTAACTAACTAACTAACTAACTAACTAACTAACTAACTAACTAACTACTAACTAACTAACTAACTAACTAACTAACTAACTAACTAACTAACTAACTAACTAACTAACTAACTAACTAACTAACTACTAACTAACTAACTAACTAACTAACTAACTAACTAACTAACTAACTAACTAACTAACTAACTAACTAACTAACTAACTAACTAACTAACTAACTAACTAACTAACTAACTAACTAACTAACTAACTAACTACTACTAACTAACTAACTAACTAACTAACTAACTAACTAACTAACTAACTAACTAACTAACTAACTAACTAACTAACTAACTAACTAACTAACTAACTAACTAACTAACTAACTAACTAACTAACTAACTAACTAACTAACTACTAACTAACTAACTAACTAACTAACTAACTAACTAACTAACTAACTAACTAACTAACTAACTAACTAACTAACTAACTAACTAACTAACTAACTAACTAACTAACTAACTAACTAACTAACTAACTAACTACTACTAACTAACTAACTAACTACTACTAACTACTAACTAACTAACTACTAACTAACTAACTAACTAACTAAAACTACTAACTAACTAACTAACTAACTAACTAACTAACTACTACTAACTAACTAACTAACTACTAACTAACTAACTACTAACTAACTAACTAACTAACTAACTAACTACTACTACTAACTAACTCACTAACTAACTAACTAACTAACTAACTAACTAACTAACTAACTAACTACTACTAACTAACTACTAACTAACTAACTAACTAACTACTAACTAACTAACTCTAACTAACTAACCTAACTAACTAACTAACTAACTAACTACTAACTAACTAACTAACTAACACTAACTAACTACTAACTACTAACTAACTAACTAACTAACTAACTAACTAACTACTAACGAACTAACTAACTACTACTACAACTAACTAACTAACTAACTAACTAACTAACTACTAACTAACTAACTAACTACTAACTAACTAACTAACTAACTAACTAACTACTAACTAACTAACTAACTAACTAACTAACTAACTAACTGACTAAGTAACTAACTAACTAACTAACTGTTATACATGGCAGTGTCGAATCTTATATAACCATCATCATGCCATATGCCTATAAATATCAGGCGATATTTTGACTTAAGGCAATTAGGGACGGAGCTTTTAAAGTAAGGGTTTGTATGAGGGGTGAGTTACCGACGCATTCTGTATGGTCAATCATATGTCTATTCTCATAATATTCTCGTACTTTTAAGCCAGCAATTTCCGTTAAAGTAATTTTCTGAAGGGGGCCTTATATGGAGGTAGGGTTAATTATGAGCCTATTCTCATATAAGGCAGTAAAGAGGTGTTGGATCGAAGAAACTTACTTATTTGGAATTTCATCGCGTTAAAGTTATTTTCTAAAGGGGAAAGTTCAATTATGAACCGATCCACATAAAATTAAGTTGTTTCGCCTGTAACTTATTTGTGTCGATTTTCATTGCTATACTTTATTGTTTAGCCAGTAATGAGTGTTAAAGTCATTTTCTGAAGGTGTCTTTATATGGGGGGTATTTTCATTTATGGGTTAATCATCCAAAAAAATGGTAGTAAGATTTTGACTCGATATTGCCCATTTTCAATACCAAATAAACATTATCAATACGAAATATTTGTGCAAATTTTCAGGTATGTAGCTCCTCCCATGTAGACCCTATCGTGATTTAAACAGACAGACGGACGGACGGTAGGGTGACAATTGAATACCGTTCTGCATTACAAGTGTACATATTTATGCATAATATTACCCAATAGTAAGTTAAAAATCATACTTTCACTCCTTTTAAAATTCCTGGGCTACTTACATTTTTAATTACATTAATACTGTTTGTATTGTGCAGGCAACCATGCAAACACTCACTTTTAATTGAATATTTTATTGTTCATTTTATAGTTGTTGTTGCTGCTGTATGGCAATTCAATTTTTTTAGTCTTTTGCGTTTTAACAAACATGTTACAAAATTTAATTTAAAATCTCTCAAAGGTTTAGTAGTTGCAATTTTTTCCAAATGTATATCCTCTAATTAAAATTTATATAAAATAAAATTTATGCCTGATTTATCACAGTTAAAATTAAATTCTCATTGAATTACAAATACAAACAAATGAAACATTGCGAAACAACAATAAAAATTGTTTTCTTTTTTTTTTATTTGGTTCGTTTAATACAGTGATATTAATTACTATTATTAACATTTTTATACCCTCCACCACCATCAGTGGTGATAGAGGGTATATATAACTTTGTCATTCCGTGTGTAACACCAAGAAATATTCATCTGAGACCCAACAAAGTATATATATTCTGGGTCCTTATCAAATTCTGAGTCGATTTAGCTATGTCCGTCTGTCTGTCCGTCTGTCCGTCTGTCTGCCTAAAACACGCTCACGTTAAAACTAAGCAAAGGAGGCACACCAAATTCACGGAAAATATTCATTGTTGTCCTAAACAGTTTGGTATTGAAAATGAGCAAAATCGGTTCATACCGGGAAAAGTTATGAATCAAAATTTAAAACAACCTCGAAAAAAATAAGCATTTTTTACACATTCGGATGTAATTTTCTCAAAAACTGTGCAAGATAAATTCATGAAAATCACCATGAATAAGTTTCTACACAAGAACTTGATCTCTGCTGAAAATTGCTAGAATCGGTCCACAATTTCATATACCTCCCATACAAAAGTACATATTCCCGGAAAATGGGTTTTTTGTTAATAACTTCCGTCACAATGTCGACATCTTCACAAAATTTTACAAATTAAAATCTTATGTCAATAGAATTTATTTAAAGAAAAAATTTTCTGGATCGGTCCATAATTGGACATAGCTCCCATACAAGGTTCCCTCCCGAAAATCACTTAAACGCGCATAACGCATTACTTAATTAAGATATCCATATAAAATTTGGTACAAGTATTGCTTATCTATACAGAAATATTAACGATAAATTTTTTTCCGATCGGTCCATAATTGGTCATAGCTCCCATACAAGGTCCCCTCCCGAAAATCACTTAAACGCGCATAACTCATTACTTAATTAAGATATCCATATAAGATTTAGTCCAAGTATTGCTTATCTATACAGAAATATTACTGAGAAATTTTTTCCTATCGGTCCATAATTGGTCATAGCTCCCATACAAGGTCCCCTCCCGAAAATCACTTAAAACCACATAACTCATTACTAAATTAAGATATCCATATAAAATTTGGTACAAGTATTGCTCTTATATACAGAAATATTACTGAGAAATTCTTTTACGATCGGTCCATAATTGGTCATAGCTCCCATACAAGGTCCCTTCCCGAAAATCACTTAAAACCACATAACTCATTACTTAATTAAGATATCTTTATAGAATTTGGTACAAGTATTGCTTATCTGTACAGAAATATTACTGAGAAATTTTTTTCCGATCGGTCCATAATTGGTCATAGCTCCCATACAAGGTCCCCTCCCGAAACTCACTTAAACGCACATAACTCATTACAAAATAAAGATATTCATATAAAAATTGGTAGAAGTATTGCCCGTATGCACAAAAATATTACTGTGAAATTTTTTTCCGATAGGTCCATAATTGGTCATAGCTCCTATACAAGGTCCCCTCCCGAAAATCACTTAAAACCACATAACTCATTAGTAAATGAAGACATCCATATAAAATTTGGTACAAGTATTGCTCTTATATACAGAAATATTACTATGAAAGTTTTCTTGGATCGGTCCATAATTGGTCATAGCTCCCATACAAGGTCCCCTCCCAAAAATCACTTAAACGCGCATAACTCATTTCTAAAGTAAGATATCTATATAAAATTTGGTACAAGTACTGTTATATGACTGAGAAATATTACTGAAAATTTTTTTTCCGATCGGTCCATAACTGGTCGTGGCTCCCATACAAGGTCCCATCCCGAAAATCACTTAAAACCACATAACTCATTAGTTAATGAAGATATCCATATAAAATTTGACACAAGTATTGCTCTTATATACACAAATATTATAATGAAAATTTTTTGGATCGGTCTATCATTGGTCATAGCTCCCATACAAAGTCCCATCCCGAAAATCACTTAAACGCGCATAACTCATTACTGAATTAAGATATCCATATAAAATTTGGTATAAGTATTGCTTATATGCACAGAAATATTACTGTACTTATTACTTATTTTCCTATCAGTCCATAATTGATCATAGCTCCCATACAAGGTCCCTTTCAGAAAAACACTTAAAGGCACGTAGCTCATTACCTAATACCCCATAAAATATGTGGCATAAATATTATCTTTGTACACTTAAATGTTATTTCAAATTTTTTTCATGATTGGTCCATTCTTGGTCGTAGCTCTCATACAAGGTTCCCTCCCGAAAATCACTTAAACGCACATAACTCATTACCAAATATTGATATCCATACATTTAGCAAAAATATACATAAATTAACATATAAAATTGTTGTACGATCGGTCCATATTTGGTCATAGCTCTCATACTAGGTCCCCTCCAGAAAATCACTTAAATGCACAATATTCATTACCAAATAATGATACAGAATTTTGAAATTTTGTCTTTATATACATAATTGGTCATAGCTCCCATACAAGGTCCTTTTACGAAAATCCCTTAAACGCACATTACTCTTTACCAAATAAAGCTATTGATACAAAATTTGGCATAAATATTAGTTTTGTATACAAAAATTCTATTTCCAGATTTTTTCACGTTCGGTTCATAACATGGGTGCGGTCGGTCCCATAAAAGTTTCCTTTCAGAAAATCAAATAAACACTCATAACATATTACAAAATTACGATATAGATACAAAATTTGACTGAAGTATAGCTTTTATGTACAGAAATTTAGCTTAAAGAATTTTTTACGATCGGTCTATAATTGGTCATATCTCCAATATTAGGTCCTGCCCTTAAAAGCGCTTTAACCGTATTTAACTAGTTGCATTATCAATTTGCGTAGAACAAAATTATATATATGTATTTTGAAAATCCTTAAATCTTTCACACACATGCATACATGCAAATTACTAAATATCACTAAGCGCTATTAAAATATGAAGAAAATCTTGGAATTGTAATAGATTTTTATGCTGTTTAAATCTTGGGATTTTTTCTATTTAAGACATGAGAAAACTTATGTCTACAAATATTTGATCAATTAGAAAAGTATTAATATAAAATTAGCTGGTGGAGGGTATTTAAGATTCGGCTCAGCCGAATATAGCACTCTAACTTGTTTGTTTATTTTTTACTGTTACAAGTGTGTAAATCGTTTAGTAAATAGTTGTAGTGTTTTTGGTTTATTTGTGTTGGTTTATTTAATTAAAATTTACAAAAAGAGAAAAACGATTGATTAATCTGTAATTAATTAAATTCCATTGAATTAACAATAGCCTTTAAATAATTTTTTAATTAAAAAAGTGTTTTACTACATGGGAATTAAAGTTTTAAAGAGAGTGAATACTTGAACTAAGAATCAATAGATGATCCCCACCGACACTTAAAATCCTCCAAAATCCTCCAAATGTTAATCATACGCCACCTTTTATAGAAACCGTCTTCAGGAACAATAGTCTCTTAGAAGCAGCAAACATTTTAGTTATTAATAATATTAGAGCCTGTATAGTAACAAAAACCCATTTAAATAAAAACGTCTTATCTGATTATAGTGGGAAGATACAGTAGTGGCTGCGTTGAAGACCGGAAACACCATAACCTTGCTCATCTGTAGTAACATGGTACACGACCATGATGATCTTCAGCCTAATGACCTGTCAAGAATCTGTTACGTGAAGCAAAGTGGCGTTGCTTCAGTTATTGGAATACAGGACGTCTCTTCACTCTCTTTCGTGGTATATTGAAAAATTAATGGGGCAAGGAAACTTCACTTGGTTGCTTTCCTCGATACAAAAGTCTCCTATGAGTTGTCAAAATAAATATGAAGAAGAATCGTAAGCGCATCTTCATTGTAACAGTTCGGACCTACAAACTGTACGATATCAAACACTTGAGACAACTTACTCCTTTCATCTACTCGATCTAACCAATGTTCAATTAAAACTCATTTATAAACTTATCAACTTGGATGTGTTTCAAATTTCTTTTAAGAAAATGTTAGCCCCTTTAAAATATCTGGCAATAAAATGTTACTTTATCTTTGGTTAACCAAAGTTAAAGGATAAATTCTATTATATAAACTCAACCAAAAGTTACATATATTTGAGATCTTCTATTTTCTTTTATGTGAAAACTTTTGAAATTTTTGTAATCAAAATTTTTTTTAGAACAATCAACTAGTGTCTTAATTATAAACTGTTGCAACTTTTTGTTTGTCAATGACAAATAAATTGAGCAAAGTCTTCAGAATATTAAGCAATCATATAGTAGATACATTCGTATATGTACTAACAAACTAGAATAGTCTGAAATGGAAACATATACACACCTCGGTATATCTTTATTTATACTGATACAACTACATACATATGTATATATTTGTATATTAAACACACGTAGTTTCACCTTAACTGCTGTACAAAAAGAAAATTGTCAGCACAGTGATTCGAAAGAAATGATTGAACAGCAAAAGTTTACTAATTATAATAATGTATATATGTATAAAAATATACGTGACTCATTATGAAATTCAGAAGCGATTTAGATATGTCTGTCTGTTCAAGTTCACATTAAAACTAAGTCAAGGATGTATACCAAACTCTTCCAAAATATTCATTATTATCCTAAGCAGTTTGATATAGAAAATCTGGAAAAATCGGCCCACAACTTTAAATGGTAGAGTTAGTTAGTTAATTAGTTAGTTAGTTAGTTAGTTTGTTTGTTTGTTTGCTTGTTAGTTAGTTAGTTAGTTAGTCAGTTAGTTAGTTAGTTAGTTAGTTAGTTTAGTTAGTTAGTTAGTTAGTTAGTTAGTTAGTTGAGTCAGTCAGTTAGTTAGTTAGTTAGTTAGTTAGTTCGTTAGTTCGTTAGTTAGTTAGTTAGTTAGTTAGTTAGTTAGTTAGTTAGTAGTTAGTTAGTTAGTTAGTTAGTTAGTTAGTTAGTTAGTTAGTTCGTTCGTTCGTTGTTCGTTAGTTTTTATTCGTTCGTTAGTTAGTTTTAGTTCGTTCGTTAGTTCGTCGTTAGTTCGTTAGTTAGTTAGTTAGTTCGTTCGTTATTTCTTTCGTTAGTTAGTTAGTTCGTTTAGTTCGTTTTTAGTTCGTTCGTTGTCGTTCGTTATTCGTTCGTTTTTCGTTCGTTCGTTTCGTTCGTTCGTTCGTTCGTTCGTTCGTTCGTTTCGTTCGTTCGTTATTAGTTCGTTCGTTCGTTCGTTCGTTCGTTCGTTCGTTTCGTTCGTTCGTTCGTTCGTTTCGTTCGTTCGTTCGTTTTCGTTCGTTCGTTCGTTTCGTTCGTTCGTTCGTTCGTTAGTTCGTTCGTTCGTTCGTTCGTTCGTTCGTTCGTTCGTTGTTTTTCGTTCGTGTTCGTTCGTTCGTTTCGTTCGTTCGTTCGTTCGTTCTTTCGTTGTTCGTTCGTTCGTTCGTTTCGTTCGTTATTCGTTCGTTCGTTCGTTCGTTCGTTCGTTCGTTCGTTTCGTTCGTTCGTTTCTTCGTTCGTTCGTTCGTTCGTTCGTTCGTTCGTTCGTCGTTCGTTCGTTCTTTCGTTTCGTTCGTTCGTTTTCGTTCGTTCGTTCGTTCGTTCGTTCGTTCGTTTCGTTCGTTCGTTCGTTCGTTCGTTCGTTGTTCTTCGTTCGTTCGTTCGTTCGTTCGTTCGTTCGTTCTTCGTTCGTTTCTTCGTCGTTCGTTCGTTGTCGTTCGTTCGTTTCGTTCGTTCGTTCGTTCGTTCGTTCGTTCGTTCGTTCGTTCGTTCGTTCGTTCGTTCGTTTTTTTCGTTTTCGTTCGTTCGTTCGTTCGTTCGTTCGTTTCGTTAGTTCGTTCGTTTCGTTCGTTTTTCGTTCGTTCGTTCGTTCGTTCGTTCGTTCGTTCGTTTGTTCGTTTTCGTTCGTTCGTTCGTTTTCGTTCGTTCGTTCGTTTCGTTCGTTTCGTTCGTTCGTTCGTTCGTTCGTTCGTTCGTTAGTTCGTTCGTTCCTTAGTACTCCTGCTACCACTCCATGCCTATGTATCTCTTTGTTTCATCTTCACTACTACACAAAAAGAAAATTGCCAGCACAGTGAACAATGTCCGTCTGTCTACCTAAAATGAAAGTTCACATAAAAACTAAGTCAAGGAAGTATACCAAACACTTCCAAAATATTCACTATTATCTTAAGCACTTTGATATTGAAAATCTGCAAAATCAGTCCACAACAGATGAATTTTTTCACAAGTTATTTTGTTACTTAGAAATTAATTCTGTTCGAAATTATAAATAAAATCAGTTTAAAATTTCCCATAGCCCCCATAGAAAGAATTTATCGTTAATAGCTTTCTCATACATATCGATATCAACTCAATTTTTTTTTAAATTTATACATAATAAAAATATTTCATATTGACAAAACAAGATTCCGTAATCAAATTCGATATATATATATATATATATATATATATATATATATATATATATATATATATATATATATATATATATATATATATATATATTCTCTTTTTTTACGGATCGGTCCATAATTAGTCACAATACCTCTCATATGATTCCCACTGAACACTGTGCAACGCATTTCATTGTGACAAGATAAAAGCACTCAAGTATATATGTGTGTCTGAACGCAACATGAATGAAATAATATGAGTTTTAACACAAAATTTTGCCATTAGAATATCACATTAACTAAACACAAATACACACATACTATACATATGTATAATCAAACTTATTCCAGAACTGCCAACTAAATAGACTAAATGTAGGTAAATATACTAAAGTATAGAATACGTGTGGGTGAGTATACAAAAATATCTTTATGTGTAGTTAAGTCGGTTATTGGTCCTGCACGCAGTCGTTTGTATATTTGAATTGTAGAACGTAAGATAGACAAGTAAGAGTGTTATATTCGGCTATGCCGAATCTTATATACCCACCATCAAATCAATGTCATAATAAATAAACTTTGATATTTTGAATATTTTATTATTATACGGGATTAGGGTTATTATGGACCGATTCTTATAAAATTGGGTAGACAGATTTTAGCTCAAAATAAGTTTATGTCGAATTGCGTTGCGGTATTCGTATTTTTCGCGTTGTAGTCATTTTCTGAGGGGTATTTATACGGGGTGGGGTTATTATGGAATGATCGTCATAAAAATTGGAAGAGAGATTTCGGTTCCTATAGATCTTATTAGTGTAATGGGAACCTTAAATGAGGGGTAGGGTTAATTGTGGACCAATCCTCACAAAATTTTTTTAGAGCGATGTTAGCTCATACAATACTGTTTTGTGTCGAATTTCACAGGTCTACTAGTCTTTTTAAGCCAGTACTGAGTTTTTAAAGTTATTTTCTGAAGGGGCTTTATATGGGAGTAGGATCAATTATAGACCGATCCTCGTAAAATTAGAACAATAGAACGATCTTTGTTCATACAAGTCATGTTTATATCGAATTTCATCGCTTTACTCGTTTTTTTAGGCCAGTATTGAGCGTTAAAGTAATTTTTTGAAGGGGAGGTATGGTCAATTTTGGACCGATCCACATACAATTTTATTTTGGCTCGCAAGGAACTTACTTGTGTCGAATTTCATTGCTATACTCGTATACTTAAGCCAGTATTGGGCCTTAAAGTAATTTTTTGATGGGAACATTATGTGGGGGTGGGGTCAATTAAGGCCTGATCCACATATAATTTGGTAGAGAGATTTTGGCTCTTATAAAACTTACTTCTGTGAAATTTCATTTCTATACTCGTATTTTTAAGACAGTAATGAGCGTTAAAGTGATTTTATGGAGAGGACCTTATATGGGGGGTAGGGTCAATTATGAACCGATCCACATAAAATTTGGTGGAAAGATTTCTTAAGATACTTACTTATGTCAAATTTCTTCGCTATACTCGTATTTGTACGCCAATAATGGGCCTTAAAGTCATTTTTTGAAAGGGACCTTATATGGGAGGTATGGTCAATTTTGGACCGATCCACATAAAATTTGCCAGTGAGATTTTGGCTCATATAGAACTTACTTCTGTGAAATTTCATCACTATACTCGTAAGCCAGTAATGAGATTTCTAAAGGGGACCTTAATTGGAGGCCAATGTGGTCCTATGTCCGCCATAATTCAGAATTTTATTTCGGATGTCATAAACAACGAATTTGTGAATGTTTCAAACGTTTTACACAATATTATGGCGGTACATTTTAATGGGGGCTATGTGAAATCCTTAAACGATTTTGCCCATTTTCAATACCAAACATTTCTGATCAATATTTTGGAAAAATTTCATCTCAATATCTGTTTTTTGGTGGACGCTGTCGTGCCAACAACAGACAGATGGACAGACATAGAATCTTAGAATCTTACAAGGACCCAGAATATATATACATTATGGGGTCTGTGAACAATATTTCGATGTGTTACATACGGAATGACAAAATCAATATACCCCCATCTTTTTTGATGGAGGGTATACAAATTTAATGTGTGTATGTATATGTATACTAGATTCAAGTAGTTTTAAGTAAGTTCTTAAGTAAGTGCCATAAACCAACTTATGTAGGGCATAGCTTATCAATCAATTTAGTATAATTTTCCATCTGTCTGTCCGTCAAAACATTATTCAAAAAAACATCAATCTCTCTAATAAATATTCTCAAGTATGGCTGATTTTAGAAACTAGTCTCTCTTATTAAGTCTTCCAACATCCGCTATAGGGTAAAATATAGTCGACTTTCACCGTTTATACTTACTTGCTAGCTGTTAGTTCTGTTTAGTAATTTTGAACATTCTCAGATAGTAATAGCTATTTACAATTGTAGTCGTCGAAATAGCCATTCGAGGCTAACAAATACAAATGAATGACATTAAATGAACATATTCATTCATATGAATGAATAGTTGAAAGATGTGGAATATATGTAGACACTCATATATGAGTATATAAATGTATGTATATTACAACCCATATAAAATCGAAGAGTATGAGGGCCTACGTAAAAAAATACTTACTTACCCAGCAAAAACTGGCTTTCAATTGTAATTACTTGCCTAACAGCATACTTTTCAATGACTACTACATATCGTCTGGATTACATAGAAGTAGTCTAATAAGGTCTTACTAATAATGTGTTATATAAATACTTTCTAATTCATTAGTCATCTTGACTTTAAAGATATAAAAGCTGTATGCCTTTTATCATGCGATTTACAATAAGTACTTATTCTAATTACTTGTAATCGTTTGTGGTAAGTACTTGCCTCCAATGACATTACAATGTTAAAATAATGACTTAAAGTGCTATTGTGTAAGTAAATTTTAGCATTTTAACTCCTTACATGATATTGACGGTATATATGTAACTAAAAGTAAGTATTCAAGGTCTCCTACATCTGATCTATATATTATAAATTCTGGATACGTTCGTTACGATTTGAATAACAATTAACTAAATGTAAACAAAATATGTTCAGTTTGTTTACAATCAAAAGCTCATTTTTTACATCAGATTGACTTCTTATAGTACTCAAGAATATGCAGATTGTGAATGGCTGAAATAGCAAGCGAACGTATGGTTTTGTAAAGTTGTTGAAAGTTTTGTGGTAAGTTTAAAGTATCAAACCTTTTACAGCTTGACCTCGCATTATAGTCGAAATAATATTTGTATATTTATGTATATAGAAATTCATAGGTTTCATGATTTTATGTTTTTCATTCCTATTTATATACTTAAGTATATACAGATGGTGAGTGGCTGTAGTAGCAAGCGAACGTATAGTTTTGCAAAGTTGTTGAAAGTTTTGTGGTAAGTTTGAAGTATTCAACTCGAATGACAAACATACGTTAATGAGAACTCTTGACATTTTGCTTCAAACTTCAACATAAATTTAATACATACAGAAATTGTTTGTATTAGAAGAAAATACTTATGTCATGAAGTTGAAATGATGTTTACTCAAGCTTACTCTAGGCGAATACTAAAATAAATTATTTACAATATTATGTGAAGGAATATATTGAATAAGTAAAATGTAGTGTTCGTTTTCAAATCTTTATTAGAATCTATATATATAGAAGAGTACTGTTACTGACTGACTGATTCATCATCGCACAGCCCAAACGGCTGAAGCTAGAACAATGAAATTTTGACAGTAGATGTATTTTTGGTTATATAGATCCGCTAAGAAGGGATTTTAGGAAATTTGGGGTAAAAAAGGGAAAAACGCATAAAACAGGTTTTCTTAATTATCTTACCTAATATTAGTGATACAAGAAAAATTTTAAATGCACATGTATCTACTCTTATAATAAGCAGATGGGTGTCTGGTCCTTTCTTGAAATTCGTACTTTTAAGGGGCGAAAATGTGTAACAAAAGTGATTTTGGTACCTTTTTTGGCCCTTTATAACTTTTTAACTAATAAACAAAATAACATTTTTATAAATATTTTGAATATATCTCCCAAAATTAGGAGACACCTGTTTCGTACTTTTTTTAAAATTCAGTCCTTTTTGGGTGTAAAAGGGAGAAAACTTTATTTTTGTTTTTTTTTTCAATTAATTGAACTATTCCTATTAAATTACGGACTAACTATAAATATGAAAGTACCAAGAAGGGGAAAAAACGGGAAATTTAATTTTATTCAAACTCATTGAGCCAATTTTTATAAAATTTGAAAAAGCAGTTTATTTACTCACACAAAATAAGCTATTGGTATATTATTTTGGAATTCGAGTACTAAGGCCTATATAGGACCAAATCCGAGTAAATTGTTAGGTACCTTTTTGAAATCACAATTTTTCGGGAACAAATGAATGCAGATTTGAATCGATTGAGTTTCATCTGTGATATATAGATTTAAATACAGAACATTTTGTAAACTTAAGCGAAAAGGGGAAAAATTGTACTATTTTTATTAGTATTTTCCACTAAGGTAGAATTTATTCCACTTTTGGTACTTTTTCTTCAAATGATACTCTGTATGTTTTATAATATTAATTCAAAACAAATGATTATTAAACATACACGGTCCTCATTGAATAAGATTCCTTAAGAGAGAAAATTTTAGTACTTTTTATCTCATAAATGATACTTTTTGAATTTTCTAAAATATTCTATATAGGAACATAAATTTTAACATACATGGTCTTGACTTAATAATATTCTGTAAGTGGGTATTCTTTAGTACTTTTCCATTCTTCAAATGGTTCCTTTATAATGGTTAACCAGAACACATCCTTATTAAATGAGAATTTGTTGAGAGAGATTTTTCCTTTCCGGTGGTACTTTCTGATATTTTTACGATATTGAACATAGAAATATAAAATTTAAAATATAGGGACCTTGGAGAATGAGAATCTACTGAAAGGGACTTTTGCTACTTTTTCATTCATCAAATTATATTTTTTGAATTGTCTATAATATTGAACACAGAAACATAAAATTTTTGATTAAATAAGAGGTATTTTATAGTACTTTTTTTCAAATAGGAAATTTTCTATAATATGGAAGCGAATGAAACTAAAAATACAAGCTTTTTCCTGGATGCGAGTTTATTCACGTGATATTGAACGTAAAAAACTGAAACATTAAAAAATTTTTAAATTAATTTAAATTTTCTATAAAAGTAAACAACATTTTTTAGGTATTTAATTTTGGTTAGGGTAGCGAAGCACCCAGGGTATGCTAGTTTATTTATAAAGAAAGATTGTTTTACGATTTTAAATAGTCTAGTAGTTAGTTCTATTTGATTACAACACATATAAATATATTGAGGGTTATTATTTTGAAACCCATGCTGTAACGCTGTCAGTGGTATATTCTTTTGAGTGGTAGTTGATCAGGCTTTTCTACATACATATATCATATCAGACCGTAGCCGTCGATCAGCGTTAATACTTTTCATAACTATTATGGTACATGTATTACAAAGCTTGAATAATACTTTATTTACCACATTCCTTGCAATTTGTCGCCAATTAAAACATTCGAAAATCTCTTCTACATTATCAATTTCTTTATTTAAATTCTTTGATTAAAAAACCTAATAAGTGCACAAATATCAAATCACTGAACTGATTGTTAAATGCTAATATTCTTAACAAAGACTTAAAAAAATTCTCATTTATTATCATCGTTCGTTGCAAAAAATACAACTTGTTGCTATTTTTATATTGATTCTTCATAGCTACACCTTTAGTCTATACAAATATTTGACAAAATGTTTATTTATTTATAACAAATTTATCTGATATAGAATAATAAAAAAAACATTTATTTTTGTTAAGTAGAAAAAAAAGGTTCTGCCGACTTAACCTGACAACTGTGATAGGCAACCAATTTTGAAGACTTATAGAAGCAGTAATCATTACTTATGCACAAAATGTGGTGTTAAGAATGAGTTATATGTATGTATATTTGTTTTGCTTTTTGTCTCCCACTCAACGATATTTTATGCATTTAAACTACAAAAAAACATATAAATCTCCAAGGAAAGGTTTAGTGTGGGAAAATGCTACAGAAGAGACATGAAAAAAAAACAGTTTTTATATAAATTTAGGTTTTAATATAAATATATGAGAGTGTACTACAGTTAGAAATAATATAACAAATACAACATTAAATCTTGGGTTTAAAGTTAAAAACGTTGATTTGGAGTAAATTATTTGTAAAACTTTTTTACAACCATGTGTAGTGATCGGCGATAAAGTGGTATTTTGCTAGAGAAATTTCCAATTGGGTTCCTATGTACACAATATTTCGTATAAGTTCGCATGTATTAAAATTGTTTAAAAACTGTGTCAGCTTTCCGTCACAAGCATCAATATTGGATAACCCTGCAATATAAAAATTCAGTTTTGTAAAGCTGAAACAACGATTGTTCAGAGACTATTCTTTAGTCGTCACACTGGATCCATACAACTAACGATATTTTTTCAATGATTTCCATTTACAGCATTTTTCGAATCAAGAAAATGGTAAGAAAAACGAAGCGGGTAGGCTGATCTTAGCATCATCAGTATATACAAGATATATCAGATTGTTATATGCAAACTTCAGACGAACCCGATCGAATATCAAAATCAGAATTTGTGAGGAATATATCCATAATAAAGAATCATTGTCAAATAGAATATAAGAGCTAACAACCCAGATCCCAACAGCAGTTTTCTAGGGGAAATTCCATGCTACATGTAAAATTAGAATGTAAAATTATTTTTGGACATTAAACAGGCATTACAAACTGAAGATTAAGTGTAAAGGCGTAGCCTCGACCGTACAAGGCCACAAACGTTTTGGAACCACCACAAATAAAGTACAAGAAACGATAGAAGATCTATATATATATATATATATATATATATATATATATATATATATATATATATATATATATATTAACTAACTAACTAACTAACTAACTAACTAACTAACTAACTAACTAACTAACTAACTAACTAACTAACTAACTACTAACTAACTAACTAACTAACTAACTAACTAACTAACTAACTAACTAACTAACTAACTAACTAACTAACTAACTAACTAACTAACTAACTAACTAACTACTAACTAACTAACTAACTAACTAACTAACTAACTAACTAACTAACTAACTAACTAACTAACTAACTAACTAACTAACTAACTAACTAACTAACTAACTAACTAACTAACTAACTAACTAACTAACTAACTAACTAACTAACTAACTAACTAACTAACTAACTAACTAACTAACTAACTAACTAACTAACTAACTAACTAACTAACTAACTAACTAACTAACTAACTAACTAACTAACTAACTAACTAACTAACTAACTAACTAACTAACTAACTAACTAACTAACTAACTAACTAACTAACTAACTAACTAACTAACTAACTAACTAACTAACTAACTAACTAACTAACTAACTAACTAACTAACTAACTAACTAACTAACTAACTAACTAACTAACTAACTAACTAACTAACTAACTAACTAACTAACTAACTAACTAACTAACTAACTAACTACTAACTAACTAACTAACTAACTAACTAACTAACTAACTAACTAGTTAGTTTGAAAGGAGGATGTATATACATTAAATCCGAAGAAATACACCTATACCTCTATCGGGCCTGTTGTGCGCTCCTTAACCAGTGCCTCAGGTGGGAATCGAACCCACCACCTCCGGTCTATCAGACTAGAACACTAACCACTAACCTACCGGAGGCCACAACTAACTAACTACTAACTAACTAACTAACTAACTAACTAACTAACTAACTAACTACTAACTAACTAACTACTAACTAACTAACTAACTACTACTAACTAACTAACTAACTAACTAACTACTAACTACTAACTAACTAACTAACTAACTAACTAACTAACTAACTAACTAACTAACTAACTAACTAACTAACTAACTAACTAACTAACTAACTAACTAACTAACTAACTAACTAACTAACTAACTAACTAACTAACTAACTAACTAACTAACTAACTAACTAACTAACTAACTACTAACTAACTAACTAACTAACTAACTACTAACTAACTAACTACTAACTAACTACTACTAACTAACTAACTAACTAACTAACTAACTAACTAACTAACTAACTAACTAACTAACTAACTAACGAACTAACTATTTAGGTTGACGCGATGTAGCTTATCTATAAAAATTACTACAATATTTTGATACAATCCTCTTTCATTGCCAGTCCTTTGGCTTCTTTTATACTGCAAGGTGTTCTAAACGTATATACATACATATGTATTTATATGTGTGCTGTTCCTGAAGGTGGCGGTACACATTTAAAAGGTTTGACTGATTTATAGCTATTGATTAAAAGGTGTTTTATGTGTTTTTGCTTGCGTTGATTTTCGTGAAACTCCAAAGGCGTACCTTTGCTTACCTTTTGCGTCAAAAAAAAAATCCTACTAAAAGTAGCCACAAAATTTAAGGGAATAACGTAAAATATAGAAAGTCAAGTAGAAAGATATATTCATTTATAGTGGGTGTGGAAATTGTCATTTGCCTTAATGCCTGGTAAAAGTTAAATGCTGAATTATTACTTTAATACATCAAACTTGAGTGAGTGTAGTTATACTTGTTTTAAATTTGTGTATATAGTTGAACTAAATAAATTTCTTTTTTCCGAGGATTGCTTTTTATCGAAGCAATTGACCGCAAAAGAGGAATATGTTTTGGAAAAATTAAACATTTCATCTAATTTATTAAATTCATCAAAATCAGGCGTTAATTTAAGCAGATTAAACAATTCTAGCTATTTTGCTTCTTGTGCCGGTGTTTCCTTTGCTTTAAGTTATTTTTGCCATAATAGTTAGTTAGATAGTTAGTTTGAAAGGAGGATGAATATACATCAAATCCGAAGAAATACACTTAGGCCTCTATCGGGCCTGTTGTGCGCTCCTTAACCAGTGCCTCAGGTGGGAATCGAACCCACCACCTCCGGTCTACCAGACTAGAACACTAACCACTAACCTACCGGAGGCCATAATAAGTAAAATAGTTTTCTGAAGACCTATATTTGATCTTAAAGTTATATTTTTATATAATTTTAAGTGTCTTTAAAACCACAAATACAAAATTTAATATCGTTGAAATCGAAAGCAAAAGTTGTATGTATGTCTGTTACCAGGAAGCTATATATCATAGTTAAAATAATCTATATAGAAATTATGTATGGTATGATAGACCATAAATAACCCTATGCCAGCTATAAATGTATTAAAATATTACGTTGTGATTTTTATGTCAAATATAATGTAAAACTGTACTTTGTTTATAAGTATCATAAATAATTACTTAGCTTACTGGCGGAATCCTGAAGAGGTACTGAGCAATATCATCCAGAGCACTACGATGTAGGGTATATAAACAAGTTGCAGAATGAATAAACGAATGGAAGATTTTACCATAACAAAACACAACTTTTGTGGTTCATTGATTGTATGGCCTTGTTAAGTTTAATATAAAAACTGGAAAATACAAAAAAGACAAAACTGTGAATTAATGAAACACTATAGATAACAACAATCGCAACCAGCAAACTATAAAGTACATATAACTAAATAATAGTAGCAACAAAAGGACCTAAGTGCTTTTATTTATTTGCCATAACTCACTAAAATAAATTTTACAATATTTTTCTAAAAGCTCAACTAACTTTCGCTTATGTAAAAAATTTCTATAAATAAAATTAAAAAGTTCCTTAAAGTAATAAAAAAATCACATAAGACATTTTGTTAGCACATCGCTAATATTAAACTATATATTTAGCTTGTATTTTGTGCTATATTTGGCTGTTGTAGGTACATACATATGTATATATGTAGATAGTGTAATGTTGAACAATATCCGCCGGAAGTATTATGTGGTTTATTTTTCCATTGTTAATGTTATTTCTTATTGCTAAAAATGAACCTACTGACATACTTAAATATGGTATTCCATAAATAAATATAAATTGCAAACACAAAATTAAGAATTTGTATCATTTTGAATGTAATTTCAGGACAAGCAACATACATTTGGTCCAATTCGAGTGTCATAACCAGATTTTGCTCATTTTCAATACCAAAGATGTAAGAAACTATAGTCAGGCGTGGCCGACCATACGATACCCTTCACCAATTGCGAATATTAAATGTGATTCATTTTCAATAATAAAGCATTTATGTTGAATCTTACATAGGTTCCGAATAATGTCTGTTCATATATGGATGTATGCTGACTATAAGAAATAAAAGACGGATTTTAATAATTTTCAACAGCCTTCGTCATTAGATCCAGAGAAGAAACTATATTAAAAATTGCGAGCTTTAGCGTGTACATAAGGTTTACATGGTCAAAAAAATGGGCATAGCTTAATCGAATCAGAAAATGATTCTGAACCAACTGGTATACTTAAGGACAAATATTTTTGAGTGTTAGGTAGTAGTATATTAGATACAGTTAAGAGATAAAAGGCGCAAATCGCATGATCCGGTTCTATGGGGGCTAAGTGAAATAATGGACCAATTTCAACCATTTTCAATAGCGTTCGTCCGTGGACCAAAAAAAGCGCACGTTCCAAATTTCATGTAAAATTGCGATTTGTAGAGTGCGCACAAGGTTTACATGAACCCACAGACAGACGGACGGACGGACAGACGGACAGACGGACAGACGGACGGACAGACGGACAGATGGCCAGACGGACATAGCTTAATCGACTCATGACGAATATTTTTGGGTGTTACAAACATCAGCACAAATGCATAATACCCTCCCCACTATAGTGGTGTAGGATACAACAACTTAGAAATGCAAACAATATATTTCATGAATATAGTTATTGCTTCGTTTTTTCGTGAGCGTGTTTTACACAGACACATCTAAATCGATCCAGAATTTCATAAGGACTATGAATATATGTATATATTGGAGGTGGTGGTTATAATGAAATTTATAAATTTATCACTCTGATGTAGAGTATCATATCATATTGAAATGATAATGTAATTATCATCACTACTATTATTATAGTGTAATTAGAGATGTTATATGTAGACTACTGTTTCGTTTTATCGTAAGAGTGTTTTCCACAGAAATACTGAAGGAATGACGGACATATCTACATCAACAAAGAACTTCATAAGGATTTAATTTTAGAGATATTATATGTAAACTACAGTTTCGTTTTATCGTAAGCGTGTTTTCCACAGAAAGACTGACGGAATGACGGACACATCTAAATCAACAAAGAATTTCATAATGACCATGAATATATGTAATTGGTCTGTATAAATTTTTTAGAAAGCAAATGTTGGAGGGAATAACCCTATACAGTGCTTTAGGAAGGTATTATCCTATGTTCAGAAACTTAATTTGATGGAATTATTTCCATAGAATGTTCCATTAAGTGATCTTGAAACACAGTGTTTAAATTTGTAATATTTGAATAAGAAGCTTAATTAATCTGTCTCAGTTATTCGTAAGAGCATTTACAGATTTATTTCTTATTTATTGTAAATAAAATTAACACACTTTCCTGCAGTCTTATACTATAAACTCCTCAAACAGACAAATAATCTGTAAGCATTTTCAGTTTGTAAAATATATTTAATTATTTCGTTCTTGTCCTCTTAAACAAGAAATTGTTTTAATTTATATTTCGGTTTTTATTTTTATACATACAAAAACCAACTGTCCTGTCAGTGTCGCTGAAATGTGCCCCTTAATGTAATTATTTACATTTTTTAAATACACAGTATTGCTGCATTGCCCAGCAGTTCGGTCGGACAGTCACGACTGCTCTAGATTACAATGGAAAAACTAAAGTGAAGACTGTATTTACTCTCTTTTATAAAAAATAGCATCGTGACAAAAGACGAATTAGAGCTAACCAAATGGTTAGATGTTAGTGGAAATGACTGTAATTGACTCTTTGTCGAACTACTGGGATAGGTTGTGACATATAAAAAATTGGGTTAAAGGGACAGTAATATCTTTAAAATGATTTATTAAGAAAACCTCTATGTCATTCCGATTGTAGCACATCGAAACATTGTTAAATTCCCAAAATATAGTTCCCGAAGTCGGGGTTTGCTTCAAAATAAAAATGTATATAAAGAAAAAAGTGTTAAAGAAATTTAAACAATATATGACCAAATACTATGAAATTTTCTCGAAAAATTAACTACACTTAAAAAAAACACATGCATGCATATTTCTATATGTATCAGTGTACATGTAAATTTATTTACTCACACTTAAACAATGGTGTTAATTTCAATAACACTTTTTGCTGTTTTTTTAACATGTCGCTCTTTCTGATGTTTCTGCTTCTTTTGGTCGGTAAAATTTTTGCTCATGTTGTTGTCGTTGTTGTTTTTGTCATTGTTCAATCCATTCATACAATTGTCAATGACAGTCTTGATGTTGTTGCTGTTATTGTTGTCACTGCTGCTGTTGAGTTGACAGGATTATTGATGGGCTTTTGTAAAAGTATACGGACATATACATTGACCGACCATGTGTTCAGTAATGCATGTTTGGGGTCACAATTCATGAAACACAAACGTACATACATACTTGTAAACATACATATTTGTAAAAGAATAGAAACGTTAAACAAAAGTAAATTGATAAAGAAATATAAAAATAAAAGAGGCTAAAGGTAATATTTAAAGAATTTAAAGTTGTAAGTATAAAATTTCAGCTTAAAGAAGTGAGAAACTATAGTAGGGCGTAGCTGACCATATGATAATATATGGGATCTAGGTGAAATAATTCACCGATTTCAACCATTTCCAATATCGCTCATCCTTTAAACAAAAAAAATGAACGTGCAAGGTTTACATGCGCACTCAGATGGACAGACAGATGGACAGGCAGACATATGGACAGATGGACAGACAGACATATGTTTCCAATATCGTTCATCCTTTGACCAAAAGATATGAACGTGCAAGGTTTACATGGACACACATACGGACAGACAGACAGGCAGACGGACAGACAGACAGACGGACGGACGGATGGACAGGCGGAGATAGTGATTCTGAGCCGATTGGTATACTTAAAGATGGGCTTTATAGACGTAAGCATACAAACACATAATACCCCCTCCACGAAGTAAAAAAATTTCGATCAAAGCCAACTAACAAATTGTAGAATAGTAGATTAAAGTGTAATTTTGTTCCTTTATGTAAAATGTATTCTTTATTACAACACTTTCTTTAATTAAGTCTGTTTGAAAACTTAAAAAATAATTATTAAACTTAGAATTTATATATTTTAACTACTGCATGTTAATACATAGATAAAAGCATACTTTCAGCCCTTTCACATATGCGGTTATAACTTAAGTCCTGAGATTTTAATTTACAATGTGTTAAACGTGTTCTTTTAAAGTTGCAAGTGTTTCTTCGCGTAATTGGATAGAATTATAAAATTTGTAACTGACTAATGGTATATTGGGGAAGGATCATTTCAGAGATTCTCAAAAGCGACAAGGGGTTGACAGGAGGATGTATACTACATCAAATCCGAAAAATGCACCAAAAAGCGTCTAAAGGTCTTGAAATATTTGCGGTTATTCATACGTCAAAGTGAAGATATGACAAGGCGATTGCAGTGGTGTGGCCCTTATTTCTATAATACACAAACATCAGATGTAGGCGATCGGAAACTAGAATTTGCCGGGACATTGATTACAGATAGAGGATCTTGGCCAAAAAAAGGACAATATGAGAATCTGGAAGAAACACCGAAGCTCGTTTGATAATTCGTATTAAGACAGAATCTGATAGATAGATAAACACTGATAGAAAAACACTGAAAATTAGTTTTAAAAAGCTTGGGAAAAATGTTTTTTACTCGAATATAAATATTATTATGTATCTGATACTACAAAGTTACATATTTAACCATGATTGAGTAGTTTTAATTTTAAAATCCTTTCAAAGAAATATTTGAGCGAAAAAAATACATACTATAAATAAAATAAGAAATAATAAAATTCCCATAAACCTTTTATTTAATATCAATCATTGTGCGCGACAATAAGATTGATTGGTATTTAATATTTTTATTACATGAATGTGTACTTTTTAATAGATTTCTCATGTTGTTTAAAATTGCAAATAAATTCTATAAATAAAGTATTATAAGTAACAAGAATATGTTATACTTCACAGGATTTTAAAATTTTATTAAAGCTTTATTTATTTTTTTATTCATGGAAATATAAATAATAGTTCATTTCAAATATAATTTTCTGCACAACCGAAATATTTAAAGCGGACAGCTTACGTATGAGTGTTATGACAATTCAACAATTATTTATGTTAAGTATACGCACCTTATAACTAGAAAATAAAATAATTTTAATTAAATTAATTTTTTGTACTGTAAAACTTGAAGTTAAAACAATATGGAAACGTTACAATGTTTTACGTTACACAAAACAGTTACTGAACTTATGGCGATATCACTTGTTCCAGTGTTGCCTCTTCGATACTCTAAATTGGTTTCCTCTCGTTTTAGAACTGCTTAATTTGTAATTTAGAACATGAGGCATTATGTCTACGTAAGGTGCTATCCAAAGACCCCAGTACTCCTGGTTTCCTTATGAAACCGGATGGTAGCTTTACTGAAAGTAGCACAGAAACTCTGGAACTGCTTATGGAGACACACTTTCCGGGTTGCAGAGTATTTTTCCCCAAAGCGGGAAAAGTGAATTATAGTACCGCCAAAGACTATACACCGATCAGTCTGTCATCGTTTTTATTGAAAACATTGTTTTCTCCTGTTGGTCCCAGTACGCATACCTGAAAGGGAGGTCGGTGGAGCCAGCCTTACATGACGTTGTAGGAACTATAGAGAAGGCACTTGACATAAAAGAATATGTTATGGCATCTTTCTTGGACATTGAGAGTGCTTTTAACAACGTGAACATATCCGGAATAGTCAGTGCACTAGGTGACCTAGGCGTTGATCGGCGGATAAAAAATTGGACAGAAAACATACCCAAGAGCTGGGTCATTAACTCAAATATGGCAAGACAAGGAAAGTTGTGACAAAATAAAATCCTCGGAAGGTTGGCTTCAAAATAGTAGCATATGCTGACAACGTTGTGCTTCTTATTTAAGGAAAATTTCTCCCCACAATACGTGAACTTATGAAATCAGCCCTCAGCGTTCTACTATCATAAGCCAAGGATATCGGTCTGGGTGTTAACCCGGCCAAAACTGAACTAGTTCTTTTCACCAGGAGTTACAAAATTCCAGAATTCAGACCTCCGCGTTTGGATGGTACCATTCTGAATACCTCAAGTGAATCCAAATATCTCGGCGTAATTTTAGACTCTAAGCTCACGTGAAAACGTAATGCTGAGAGTCGAATGAAGAAGGCACATATATGTGCCTTCTATATATGTGAGAAAACCTTTGGGAAAAGATGCGGTCTTAAACCATACATTGTGCACTGGATGTGCACCAGGGTTATAAGACCTATTTTGACCTATGTAGCTCTTGTTTGGTGGAGAGCGGTTGATGTCAATTCTTACCTCTCTATTCTAAACAAAGTACAAAGATTAGCATGTCTTGCAATCACTGGCTGTTTGAGCTCCACACCTCAGGCTAGTCTACAGAGGATGCTAAATATAACTCCCCTTTATACATAAATATATCAGCTAAATATGCTCTACGATTTAAACGGCCGAATAGACTGAAGCACGATCGCATTGGTCATGGCACCATCCTACAAAAGATAGGTAGACCAATTATGGGGCAGGAAACAGACTACACTGTATCTACATTGAATTTTAATAGGTCAAGACCAGAATACCAACAAGGGATGATTGGGCCGCGAACATTGTCCTAAGGGACGACGTGATCTCAATCTATACTGATGGCTCAAAGACAGAAAGGGGCACGGGATCGGGAATCTTTTCTGTCTCTTCAACTACCTGACACCTGCACGGAGAGATATAAGCCAAGAAGTATCCGGAAACTAAATCTCGAAAATTCAACTATATATATGTCTTCTCAATTGTATTTATTCATTGGCACAACTGACACAACATCACGTTGAGTTAATAGGGGTTCCAGGACATGAGGGCATCCGGGGAAATGAAATATCTGATGAATGCGCAATCAAAGATTCGTGCCTAGACTTAACCCTTGTGCAAAAGGATATTCACACTCCCCTGACGACCTTATCGAAATCTATATATGAATGGGCTTTGAGTGAGACTGAACTTAGGTGGTCAAATATCAAAATTTGTAGAATATTGAGACTGCTCTGGCCCACTTTGACAATAGATAGGACCTTGTCTCTTAGTAGGAACTCGATTAGGCTTCTAACTGGTATAATTGCTGAACACTATTTGATTGGACATATGTCGGAATGTATGGCTTACCCACATTAGAGCTACTGTAGAAGCTGCTTGGACAAAGAAGAAGTGGAATCGGTACAACACCTTCTATGTGACTGCCCAGCCTTACAAGAGCACAGACTACTCTATCTTGGTAGAACTCTTTACCATGATCTGGACTGTCTCAGAAATGCGTCACTAGTAAACATGATCGGTTTTATTAGAACCACCGGTTGTTTTTCACGGAGACCGAACGAACCAAGTAGTCAACAAAATTAGGGAGGGAAACCGTTCTCTCAATAGTAGGAAATGACAATTCTAAGGGTATCACAATGGGTCACAAGGTCTCCGAGTGAGCAACCAACGTAACCTAACCTAATGTATAAAATAATATAATTTAGTTCTTAAATAAAAAAATCCTGCTCAAACCAAATTATCCCTTAAGTAACATTAGACTTCACATAAGATATAATTTAATGATACTATGACTTCTCTTTCAGTTTATAAAGTATATACAGAAAATACACAATAAAACCCCATAAACATTGATTTGATTGCAGTTACATTATTTGTTTATCAAATGTCAAAAATCCTACTCCCACTGAACTCAATTCAAAGCCCATTTGAAATTGTCTTTGGTTCAAGTTTAATGGAAAATTTTACCTCAAAAGTATTTATTTTTAGCCTATTTTAAATTTCCCTTTCATTTGTATTTTGTGCTTTATAGACATACAACAACAACATTATAAACAGACAGCCAGCTGTTGGTATTTTTAGAAAAGGAGGCAAAATTTAAAAGTAACATCATTTGGTATATATCATTTGTAAATTTATCTTTTATGCAAATGCCAGTGCGTGTGTGTGTGTATTAAAAACATAGACTAGAAACATAAATCTTTGTCATAGAAAAAATTTGCATGATAAAATTCATTTCTTGCTATTTTCGTATGCCTGATGTATTCTTCAATATTTTACTTTGAGGTACTTAAGTAAGTACCTTTTTTTATAGATACATATTATACATATATGTATGTTTGTAGAACATTTATTACGTAGAACATTTAGGCGAAAAGAGCATTTTCGTAGCAATTCTGCGAAAAATTTAAATAATTGTTAACTTTAATTTAGCAAATGGCATTATATTGCAATTCTCAATCTTATGTCTCTATTGGTTTAATTTATTCCATAAAAAAATTAATCTATAATGTAAAAGTTTAACATAAATCATAAAATGTTATACTTTGAAATATAATTTGACTTCAAGCTGAAACTATTGACCTATTAAAAATCTATCTTTTCATATAGTTTCTATTATTACAAATATTTTTCCACAGCATAACTGTAACTAGGCGAGAGACCACAGTCATTGGAGCAAAAATTCTTTTTCATAACTAGATTCTAAATATATTTACATATGTTTGTAGGTAGTAGAACATTCACATAAACTCGAAGCATTGAATAGAATTATTGGAAAAATCATAAGAATTTTTCATTTATTTACAGTGCACTGTGTATGTGTGTAAATATTCTTTTTGTATAACTGGGTGAATAAAGGACACAACTTGACCCAATATATAGACATTAAACTATAAATATTGTACAATATTCCATGACCAGCAAAACGTACCAATTGTGTGTACAACAGCATGAATATGAACAAATTTATGTTTTTACTAGCTATACCCAGTGTGCTTCGCTACCCTCATCGTAATGGAATAAAATAAATATTATTGTAAATGTATATATATCTGCAATATCAAAAAGTCCCCTATTTAAATTTATGTTTATATATTCAATATTTTAGAAAACTCAAAAAGTACCAATGAAGTACGAAAAAGTAACAAAAGACCTCTTTTATTTAATTTCATGTTCCTAAGTTCAATATTATAGAAAATTAAAAAAGTACCAGTTGAAGAACGAAAAATTACCAAAAAGTCCTCTTTTATATGTTCTCACTTACTCCGAGCTCTACGTACTTAATTTCATGTTTCTAGGTTCAATATTATAGAACATTCAAAAAGTACCTTTTGAAGAACGAAAAAGTGCCGAAAAGTCCCCTTTTATAGGTTATCACTTAATCTTGGCTGTACTTGCTTAATTTCATGTTTCTAGGTTCAATATTATAGAAAATTCAAAAAGTACCTTTTGAAGAACGAAAAAGTACCAAAAAGTCCCCTCTTATAGATTCTCATTTACTCCAGGCTCCATATGCTTAATTTCATGCTTCCAGGATCAATATTATAGAAAATTCAAAAAGTACCTTTTGAAGAACGAAAAAGTACCAAAAAGTCCCCTTTTATAGATTCTCATTTACTCCAGGCTCTACATGCTTAATTTCATGCTTCTAGGATCAATATTATAGAAAATTCAAAAAGTACTTTTTGAAGAACGAAAAAGTACCAAAAAGTCCCCTTTTATAGGTCCTCACTTAATTCGGGCTCTACATGTTTAATTTCATGTTTCTAGGTTCAATATTATAGAAAATTCAAAAGTACCTTTTGAAGAACAAAAAAGTACCAAAAAGTCCCCTTTTATAGTTTCTCACTTAATCTAGGCTCTACATGCATACTTTTATGTGTCTATTTTCAATATTATAGAAACTTCATAAAGTACCTTTTGAAGAACGAACAAGTAAGAGTGTTATATTCGGCTGTGCCGAATCTTGTATACCCACCATCAAATCATTGCCAAAAAGGAATGCTTCCTTATAAATAAACTTTGATATTTAAGAATCGATGCTTTTGTTATTATCAAAACAATTTTCTCATTTATTACATCTATGTATAGGGAAATTTTTGTCGAATTTTGTCGCTGTCCTTGTATTTTTAAGGTAGCAAAAAGCGTTAAAGTTATTTTCTGAGGGGACGTTTGGTCAATTATGGACCGATCCTCGTTAAATTTTCTATAACGATTTTAGTTTAGGCTAGTAATGAGCGTCAAAAGCCATTTTCCGAAGGTAACCGTATATGGGGGTTGGATAAATTATGGACCGATCGTTATAAAATTTTACAATGATACTAAGATTCCTATAAAATATGTTTATGTCGAAATTCATCGCTATGGCTGCTTTTATTAGTCAGTTATGAGCGTTAATGTCATTTTCTGAGGGGGACCTTATATGGGGGATAGGGTCAATTATAGACCGATCCTTATAAAATTTTACAAAGATATTAAGATTCCTATAAAATATGTTTATGTCGAATTTCATCGCTATAGCTGCTTTTTTAGTTAGTTATGAGCGTTAATGTCATTTTCTGAGGGGGACCTTATATGGGAGATAGGGTCAATTATGGACCGATCCTTATAAAATTTTACAATGATATTAAGGTTCCAAAAAAATATGTTTAAGTCGAATTTCATCGCTATAGCTGCTTTTTTTAGTCAGTTATGAGCGTTAATGTCGTTTTCTGAGGAGGACCTTATAGGGGGGATAGGGTCAATTATGGACCGATTGTTATAAAATTTTACAATGATATTAAGGTTCCCAAACAATATGTATATGTCGAATTTCATCGCTATGGCTGCTCTTTTTAATCAGTTATGAGCGTTAAAGTCATTTTCTGAGGGGGACCTTATATGGGGGATAGGGTCAATTATGGACCGATCCTTATAAAATTTTACAATGATACTAAGATTCCTAAAAAATATGTTTATGTCGAATTTCATCGCTATAGCTGCTTCTTTTAGTCAGTTAAGAGCGTTAATGTCATTTTCTGAGGGGGACCTTATATGGGGGCTAGGCGAAATCGTGGACCGATATTGCCCATTTTCAATACCAAACAAACTGCATCAATATAAAATATTTTTGCAAAATTTCAGCTCGCTAGCTGCTTCCGTTTGGACTCTATCGTGTTTTCAACAGACGGACAGACAGACGGACAGACGGACGGACGGACAGACGGACAGACGGACAGACGGACGGACATGGCTAGATCGTCTTAGAATTTAATGAGGATTCAGAATATATATACTTTTATGGGTCTTAGATGAATATTTCGATGTGTTACAAACGGAATGACAAAAACAATATACCCCCCATCTTTTTTGATGGTGGGTATAAAAAGTACCAAAAAGTCCCCTTTTATAGATTCTCATTTACTCCAGGCTCTACATGCTTAATTGCATGCTTCTAGGATCAATATTATAGAAAATTCAAAAAGTACCAGTCGAAAGACGAAAAAGTACCAAAAAGTCCCCTTTTATAGATTCTCATTTACTAAGGGCTCTACATGCTTAATTTCATGTTTCTAGGTTAAATTTTATAGAAAACTCAAAAAGTACCAGTCGAAGGACGAAAAAGTAACAAAAAGTCCCCTTTTATAGATTCTCATTTACTCCGGGCTCTACATGCTTAATTTCATGTTTATAGGTTAAATTTTATAGAAAACTCAAAAAGTACCAGTCGAAAGACGAAAAAGTACCAAAAAGTCCCCTTTTATAGATTCTCATTTACTAAGGGCTCTACATGATTAATTTCATGTTTCTAGGTTAAATTTTATAGAAAACTCAAAACGTACCAGTCGAAGGACGAAAAAGTACCAAAAAGTCCCCTTTTATAGATTCTCATTTACTAAGGGCTCTACATGCTTAATTTCATGTTTCTAGGTTAAATTTTATAGAAAACTCAAAAAGTACCAGTCGAAGGACGAAAAAGTACCAAAAAGTCCCCTATTATAGATTCTCATTTACTCTGGGCTCTACATGCTTAATTTCATGTTTCTAGGTTAAATTTTATAGAAAACTCAAAAAGTACCAGTCGAAGGACGAAAAAGTACCAAAAAGTCCCCTTTTATAGATTCTCATTTACTAAGGGCTCTACATGCTTAATTTCATGTTTCTAGGTTAAATTTTACAGAAAACTCAAAAAGTACCAGTCGAAAGACGAAAAAGTACCAAATAGTCCCCTTTTATAGATTCTAATTTACTAAGGGCTCTACATGCTTAATTTTATGTTTCTAGGTTAAATTTTATAGAAAACTCAAAAAGTACCAGTCGAAGGACGAAAAAGTACCAAAAAGTCCCCTTTTATAGATTCTCATTAACTAAGGCCTCCGCATGCTTAATTTCATGTTTCTAGGTTAAATTTTATAGAAAACTCAAAAAGTACCAGTCGAAGGACGAAAAAGTACCAAAAAGTCCCCTTTTATAGATTCTCATTAACTAAGGCCTCCGCATGCTTAATTTCATGTTTCTAGGTTAAATTTTATAGAAATCTCAAAAAGTACCAGTCGAAGGACGAAAAAGTACCAAAAAGTCCCCTATTATAGATTCTCATTTACTCTGGGCTCTACATGCTTAAATTCATGTTTCTAGGTTAAATTTTATAGAAAACTCAAAAAGTACCAGTCGAAGGACGAAAAAGTACCAAAAAGTCCCCTTTTATAGATTCTCATTAACTAAGGCCTCCGCATGCTTAATTTCATGTTTCTAGGTTAAATTTTATAGAAAACTCAAAAAGTACCAGTCGAAGGACGAAAAAGTACCAAAAAGTCCCCTATTATAGATTCTCATTTACTCTGGGCTCTACATGCTTAAATTCATGTTTCTAGGTTAAATTTTATAGAAAACTCAAAAAATACCAGTCGAAAGACGAAAAAGTTCCAAAAAGTCCCCTTTTATAGATTCTCATTTACTCCGGGTTCTACATGCTTAATTTCATGTTTCTAGGTTAAATTTTATAGAAAACTCAAAAAGTATCAGTCGAAAGACGAAAAAGTACCAAAAAGTCCCCTTTTATAGATTCTCATTTACTAAGGGCTCTACACGCAGAGAAAAAACATGGTTGTGGTAACCATGTTCTAAGAGCAACATATTATGGTTAAAATTATGATTGTAGACTAAACATATTGTGGTTATTGTAACAATTTTAAAATACCATGTTATGATTAAATACAGTTGAAATATTTCATCATAATATTTTTTTATTTATCATAATATTGTTATACATGATTATATTATGATTCAATGTGATCATAATTTCGTTTAAAAATATGTATCGAAATCAAAAAAAATTACTGAATCAATAAAGTTACAGTTTCTTAAAAAAGTAAAAATATATGTATTTAAATAAAGATAACATACTTACAGTACTTGACACAATTCATAAATTTCAATTTGCTTCACAAAAACCTAACTACATTATTCTATGCAAAGTGAAATACTTATACATATAATGCTATAAACCAAATGAGAATTATTGCAACTCCTTTTATTGTCGCGTAAAACAGCACACACAAAAAATAATCTGTATGAGGTGTGTATGGCAAAAGTTGTTTTGTTGTTGTACCAACAGACATATAACAACATAACATATAATGGTTATTTATAACAACACAACATACAATGGTTATAACATATAACAACATAACATATAATGATTATTTGTAAGTTTAAATGATTGTAAATAACATAATATGTTTTCATTGTTATCATTATTTAGTTGTTGTAAAAATAATTATGTTTCAGTGAATCATACTCTAATTTATAATTGCCATGAACATGAACATTTTTACAGTAACTAAAATATTGTTAAAATCTTATTAAAATAACAATTATATGGTTTTGAAAACAATATATTGTTACAATAAACATGGTGTAGTTATAGTAACCACGTCGAACCATGTTTTTTCTCTGCGTGTACATGCTTAATTTCATGTTTCTAGGTTAAATTTTATAGAAAACTCAAAAAGTACCAGTCGAAGGACGAAAAAGTACCAAAAAGTCCCCTTTTATAGATTCTCATTTACTAAGGGCTCTACATGCTTAATTTCATGTTTCTAGGTTAAATTTTATAGAAAACTCAAAAAGTACCAGTCGAAAGACGAAAATGTACCAAATAGTCCCCTTTTATAGATTCTCATTTACTCCGGGCTCTACATGCTTAATTTCATGTTTCTAGGTTAAATTTTATAGAAAACTCAAAAAGTACCAGTCGAAGGACGAAAAAGTACCAAAAAGTCCCCTTTTATAGATTCTCATTTACTCCGGTCTCTACATGTTTAATTTCATGTTTCTAGGTTTAATATTATAGAAAATTCAAAAAGTACCTTTTGAAGAACGAAAAAGTACCAAAAAGTCCCATTTTATAGATTCTCATTTACTCCGAGCTCTACATGCTTAATTTCATGTTTCTAGGTTTAATTTTAAAGAAAACTCAAAAAAATACCTGTGTAGAACGAAAAAGTAGCGAAAAGTCCCTTTATTATTAATTTCATGTTTCTATTTCAATATCATAGAAAACTCAAAAAGGACCAGTTGGAGAATGAAAAGTACCAAAAAATATCACTTGGTACCGGGATTCCAAATAACACCCCATTAGGATATTTAGTGTTTCTAAATTTAAAAATTTTATCTAAATTGGATCATTGTGGTTGAATAAAATCAAATTTCCCGTTTTTACCCCTTTTGGTACTTTTTTCCTCCCCATTAATGAAATAAAAATTCTATTCCAAAAAGTTGCAACATCGTATTGGGAGCCCGTTGTTATGTATTCATATGTATAAGTTAATAAACCAAAAACAATGTTTTATGAAAAAAGTACCAAAAATAGGTACAATTTTAACCCCTTAAACGTACGAATATCCAAAAAGTACTAAATTCATATTTTTATTTTTTCGTTAAGTTATGAAGGAGTCAAAAATATTTTTTGAATGTGCACTGGTTTAAAAGATACATGGGGTGCGAAAAAAGTACCAAAATACAGTTTTTACCCGTTTATTCCCTAAAGGGGCCGAATTTTAAAAAAGTACCAGACACCTGTCCGTTTATTTTTTAAATTAACGGCGATAAGCTTTAAACTGTTTTTGTATCTTTTCTAGTTTAGGAGATATAAGGTTACCGAATTTACCCGTTTTTACCCTTTTTTACCCCCTAAACATTCGAATTTCCAAAAATCCCGTCTTAGTGGATCTATTTGGTGGGAGACCAACCTCCTGTGCAAATTTCAGCTCTTTAGCTTCAACCGTTTAGGCTGTGCGATGATGAATCAGTCAGTCAGTCAGTCAGTCAGTCAGTAACGTTAGAATTTTATATATATAGACTAGCTATACCCAGTGTGCTTCGCTACCCTCATCGTAATGGAATAAAATAAATATTATTATAAATGTATATATATCTGCAATATCAAAAAGTCCCCTATTTAAATTTATGTTTATATATTCAATATTTTAGAAAACTCAAAAAGTACCAATGAAGTACGAAAAAGTAACAAAAGACCTCTTTTATTTAATTTCATGTTCCTAAGTTCAATATTATAGAAAATTAAAAAAGTACCAGTTGAAGAACGAAAAATTACCAAAGGGTCCTCTTTTATAGATTCTCATTAATTCCGGGCTCCACATGGTTAATTTCATGTTATAAAAAACACAAAAAGTACCTTTTGAAGAACGAAAAATGACCAAAAAGTCCTCTCTTATATGTTCTCACTTACTCCGGGCTCTACGTACTTAATTTCATGATTCTAGGTTCAATATTATAGAAAATTCAAAAAGTACCTTTTGAAGAACGAAAAAGTACCAAAAAGTCCCCTCTTATAGATTCTCATTTACTCCAGGCTCTATATGCTTAATTTCATGCTTCTAGGATCAATATTATAGAAAATTCAAAAAGTACTTTTTGAAGAACGAAAAAGTACCAAAAAGTCCCCTTTTATAGGTCCTCACTTAATTCGGGCTCTACATGTTTAATTTCATGTTTCTAGGTTCAATATTATAGAAAATTCAAAAAGTACCTTTTGAAGAACAAAAAAGTACCAAAAAGTCCCCTTTTATAGTTTCTCACTTAATCCAGGCTCTACATGCATACATTCATGTTTCTATTTTCAATATTATAGAAAATTCATAAAGTACCTTTTGAAGAACGAAAAAGTACCAAAAAGTCCCCTTTTATAGATTCTCATTTACTACGGGCTCTAAATGCTTATTTTCATGTTTCTAGGTTCAATTTAATAGAAAATTCAAAAAGTACCAGTCGAAGGACGAAAAAGTACCAAAAAGTCCACTTTTATAGATTCTCATTTACTCCAGGCTCTACTGCTTAATTTCATGCTTCTAGGATCAATATTATAGAAAATTCAAAAAGTACCAGTCGAAAGACGAAAAAGTACCAAATAGTCCCCTTTTATAGATTCTCATTTACATGCTTAATTTTATGTTTCTAGGTTAAATTTTATATAAAACTCAAAAAGTACCAGTCGAAGGACGAAAAAGTACCAAAAAGTCCCCTTTTATAGATTCTCATTTACTCCGGGCTCTACATGCTTAATTTCATGTTTCTAGGTTAAATTTTATAGAAAACTCAAAAAGTACCAGTCGAAAGACGAAAAAGTACCAAAAAGTCCCCTTTTATAGATTTTCATTTACTAAGGGCTTTACATGCTTAATTTCATGTTTCTAGGTTAAATTTTATAGAAAACTCAAAAAGTACCAGTCGAAGGACGAAAAAGTACCAAAAAGTCCCCTTTTATAGATTCTCATTTACTAAGGGCTCTACATGCTTAATTTCATGTTTCTATTTTAAATTTTATAGAAAACTCAAAAAGTACCAGTCGGAGGACGAAAAAGTACCAAAAAGTCCCCTATTATAGATTCTCATTTACTCTGGGCTCTACATGCTTAATTTCATGTTTCTAGGTTAAATTTTATAGAAAACTCAAAAAGTACCAGTCGAAGGACGAAAAAGTACCAAAAAGTCCCCTATTATAGATTCTCATTTACTCTGGGCTCTACATGCTTAAAATCATGTTTCTAGGTTAAATTTTATAGAAAACTCAAAAAGTACCAGTCAAAGGACGAAAAAGTACCAAAAAGTCCCCTTTTATAGATTCTCATTAACTAAGGCCTCCGCATGCTTAATTTCATGTTTCTAGGTTAAATTTTATAGAAAACTCAAAAGTCCCCTTTTATAGATTCTCATTTACTCCGGGCTCTACATGCTTAATTTCATGTTTCTAGGTTAAATTTTATAGAAAACTCAAAAAGTACCAGTCGAAGGACGAAAAAGTACCAAAAAGTCCCCTTTAAAATATTCTCATTTACTCCTGTCTCTACATGTTTAATTTCATGTTTCTAGGTTCAATATTATAGAAAATTCAAAAAGTACCTTTTGAAGAACGAAAAAGTACCAAAAAGTCCCATTTTATAGATTCTCATTTACTCCGAGCTCTACATGCTTAATTTCATGTTTCTAGGTTTAATTTTAAAGAAAACTCAAAAAAATACCTGTGTAGAACGAAAAAGTAGCGAAAAGTCCCTTTATTATTAATTTCATGTTTCTATTTCAATATCATAGAAAACTCAAAAAGGACCAGTTGGAGAATGAAAAGTACCAAAAAATATCACTTGATACCGGGGTTCCAAATAACACCCTATTAGGATATTTAGTGTTTCTAAATTTAAAAATTTTATCTAAATTGGATCATTGTGGTTGAATAAAATCAAATTTCCCGTTTTTACCCCTTTTGGTACTTTTTTACTCCCCATTAACGAAATAAAAATTCTATTCCAAAAAGTTGCAACATCGTAGTGGGAGCCCGTTATTGTGTATTCATATGTATAAGTTAATAAACCAAAAACAATGTTTTATGAAAAAAGTACCAAAAATAGGTACAATTTTAACCCCTTAAACGTACGAATATCCAAAAAGTACTAAATTCATATTTTTATTTTTTCGTTAAGTTATGAAGGAGTCAAAAATATTTTTTGAATGTGCACTGGTTTAAAAGATACATGGGGTGCGAAAAAAGTACCAAAATACAGTTTTTACCCGTTTATTCCCTAAAGGGGCCGAATTTTAAAAAAGTACCAGACACCTGTCCGTTTATTTTTTAAATGAACGGCGATAAGCTTTAAACTGTTTTTGTATCTTTTCTAGTTTAGGAGATATAAGGTTACCGAATTTACCCGTTTTTACCCTTTTTTACCCCCTAAACATTCGAATTTCCAAAAATCCCGTCTTAGTGGATCTATTTGGTGGGAGACCAACCTCCTGTGCAAATTTCAGCTCTTTAGCTTCAACCGTTTAGGCTGTGCGATGATGAATCAGTCAGTCAGTCAGTCAGTCAGTAACGTTAGAATTTTATATATATAGATTATGGCATAAAAATTAATGTTTGAGAAATATTCTGAGTAAAAATAAAAAATAGCTTTATCTTTAACAAACATCGCTTAATGTGACTCATAAATTTTATTGTACTTTTTTTTGTATACTAACATATCATTTAAAGATTTCACTTTATTAATTAAGTGATAACGCACGATTTTCACAAAAATAAAATGTCACGTATTTCGGTTTAAAATATTAAAAAAATTAAAAATGTCTGCTTAGTATGTCTTCATTTAAGGAAGTATTGTCGACTCGAATTAACCAAAGCCGCATTTATCTACATTCAGTGAATAATTAAACAAGAGACCAAAGAGGAGAAAAAAATACAGCCAAGATTAACAATTTAATTAAAATGAAATAAAAGAAATTTTACATGTAAATGAAGTGTAAAAATTATTTTCATAAAAGAGATAAATTAAGATAAAGTTTCCAGGTAAATTAGGTGCATAAATTATTTTCTTAAAAAAATAAATATATAATTGAAATTTATACATGTAACTGAACTAGAACTGAATTGAACTAGACGTGAACTAGAAGTAAACTAGAACTGAAGTAGAACTATAACAGAACTAGAACTGAACTAGAACAGAAGTAGAACTGAACTAGAACAGAAGCAGAACTGAACTAGGACAGAAGTAGAACAGAAGTAGAACTGAACTAGAACTAAACTAGAACTGAACTAGAACTGAACTAGAACTGAACTAGAACTGAACTAGAACTGAAGTAGAACTGAACTAGAACTGAACTAGAACTGAACTAAAACTGAACCAAAACTGAACTAGAACTGAACTAGAACTGAACTAGAACTGAACTAGAACTGAACTAGAACTGAACTAGAACTGAACTAGAACTGAACTAGAACTGAACTAGAACTGAACTAGAACTGAACTAGAACTGAACTAGAACTGAACTAGAACTGAACTAGAACTGAACTAGAACTGAACTAGAACTGAACTAGAACTGAACTAGAACTGAACTAGAACTGAACTAGAACTGAACTAGAACTGAACTAGAACTGAACTAGAACTGAACTAGAACTGAACTAGAACTGAACTAGAACTGAACTAGAACTGAACTAGAACTGAACTAGAACTGAACTAGAACTGAACTAGAACTGAACTAGAACTGAACTAGAACTGAACTAGAACGAACTAGAACTGAACTAGACTGAACTAGAACTGAACTAGAACTGAACTAGAACTGAACTAGAACTGAACTAAAGAACTGAACTAGAACTGACTAGAACTTGAACTAGAACTGAACTAGAACTGAAACTAGAACTGAACTAGAACTGAACTAGAACTAAACTAGAACTGAACTAGAACTGAACTAGAACTGAACTAGATCTGAACTAGAACTGAACTAGAACTGAACTAGAATTGAACTAGAACTGAACTAGAACTGAACTAGAACTGAACTAGAAACTGAACTAGAACTGAAATAGAACTGAACTAGAACTGAACTAGAACTGAAACTAGAACTGAACTAGAACTGAACTAGAACTGAAACTAGAACTGAACTAGAACTGAACTAGAACTGAACTAGAACTGAACTAGAACTGAACTAGAACTGAACTAGAACTGAGAACTGAACTAGAACTGAACTAGAACTGAACTAGAACTGAACTAGAACTGAACTAGAACTGAAGTAGAACTGAACTAGAACTGAACTAGAACTGAACTAGAACTGAACTAGAACTGAACTAGAACTGAACTAGAACTGAACTAGAACTGAACTAGAACTGAACTAGAACTGAACTAGAACTGAACTAGAACTGAACTAGAACTGAACTAGAACTGAACTAGAACTGAACTAGAACTGAACTAGAACTGAACTAGAACTGAACTAGAACTGAACTAGAACTGAACTAGAACTGAACTAGAACTGAACTAGAACTGAACTAGAACTGAACTAGAACTGAACTAGAACTGAACTAGAACTGAACTAGAACTGAACTAGAACTGAACTAGAACTGAACTAGAACTGAACTAGAACTGAACTAGAACTGAACTAGAACTGAACTAGAACTGAACTAGAACTGAACTAGAACTGAACTAGAACTGAACTAGAACTGAACTAGAACTGAACTAGAACTGAACTAGAACTGAACTAGAACTGAACTAGAACTGAACTAGAACTGAACTAGAACTGAACTAGAACTGAACTAGAACTGAACTAGAACTGAACTAGAACTGAACTAGAATTGAACTAGAACTGAACTAGAACTGAACTAGAACTGAACTAGAACTGAACTAGAACTGAACTAGAACTGAACTAGAACTGAACTAGAACTGAACTAGAACTGAACTAGAACTGAACTAGAGCTGAACTAGAACTGAACTAGAACTGAACTAGAACTGAACTAGAACTGAACTAGAACTGAACTAGAACTGAACTAGAACTGAACTAGACTGAACTAGAACTGAACTAGAACTGAACTAGAACTGAACTAGAACTGAACTAGAACTGAACTAGAACTGAACTAGAACTGAACTAGAACTGAACTAGAACTGAACTAGAACTGAACTAGAACTGAACTAGAACTGAACTAGAACTGAACTAGAACTGAACTAGAACTGAACTAGAACTGAACTAGAATTGAACTAGAACTGAACTAGAACTGAACTAGAACTGAACTAGAACTGAACTAGAACTGAACTAGAACTGAACTAGAACTGAACTAGAACTGAACTAGAACTGAACTAGAACTGAACTAACTGAACTAGAACTGAACTAGAACTGAACTAGAACTGAACTAGAACTGAACTAGAACTGAACTAGAACTGAACTAGAACTGAACTAGAACTGAACTAGAACTGAACTAGAACTGAACTAGAACTGAACTAGAACTGAACTAGAACTGAACTAGAACTGAACTAGAACTGAACTAGAACTGAACTAGAACTGAACTAGAACTGAACTAGAACTGAACTAGAACTGAACTAGAACTGAACTAGAACTGAACTAGAACTGAACTAGAACTGAACTAGAACTGAACTAGAACTGAACTAGAACTGAACTAGAACTGAACTAGAACTGAACTAGAACTGAACTAGAACTGAACTAGAACTGAACTAGAACTGAACTAGAACTGAACTAGAACTGAACTAGAACTGAACTAGAACTGAACTAGAACTTTTTTTTTTTCATTTTCATTTTATTTATCTCAAATATTTGTATTACAATATGTGCTTAAAATTAAACCCGCTAAGCCAATTGGCTTGACAGCAGGATAAGGTAAAATAAATATATAAAATTAGAATCATTTACATATTAATTAATAATAAATTTAACAATTTGTTCATAATAAATTAAATGTGTTGTTCATTGCGAACTTATAAAAAAATATTTCATTAGTTTTTTTCTTGTATGTTCATTTCTTGTATTTATAATGATGACTGGAATTTTGTTCAGTGTATTTGGCAAGGCGACACCTAGTGTGTTTCTTCCATACTCATTAGAGAATCTTTCTACTTTATACCTTCCTTGTGCTCGGCTTCTCGTGTTATACCTATGGTCTATTTCATGTAGGAAGCGATTATCATTGAAGAAGTCGCTCGAAAGTGTTGTACAATATATACTATGGACATTAAGTATTTTTAATTCCTTGGCTAAGTTACTGATGTTGTTTTGGTGAGTTGTTCGGTTATTGATTAGCGTCGAATTTGTGAAGTTTTCGTTGTGGTTTGTGTTGTTGTGGGTGAAGGTGATATTTCGTTGATAGAGTTGAATGTTGTTGTGGATGGTGTTTATTGATGGGTTGTTTTGATGAATGTTATGTAGTGTAGTGTTGTTGTATGTGTTATTTATTACGTGTTCTGCTGAGAAAGTGTTTGAGATATTATGGAAAGGTAAGTTTGCTTGGCTGAGTGTGTTGTTGTGATATAGATCAGTATATGTGTTTATGGATAATCGATGAGGAAGTGTGTTGTTTTGATTTACGACTGTTGACGTGTTGTTGTTTATGGCTGTGTTCGTATTATGTCTTGTATTGTTTGTTGAGAATCGTTGGGTAAGTGTGTCGTTGGATACATCTGCAGGCGTATTGGTATAAGTAGATGTGTATGCTGTTGTGATGATATTTGTGGAGAAGCGTTGGTTCTTCCACAGTATTTTCAATATTTGATTTTGTGTTCTTTGTAAGGTTTTGCAGTAGGTAGCGCTACCCCATGCTGTAATTCCGTGCCTAATATACGATTCTGCAAGAGAAAAGTAGGCCTGTCTAAGTACACTATACGTTGCGCAGTTACTTAGATGGTATAATATATAGGCTGATTTGCGCAGTTTTTTTCGTACATCTTCAATGTGTATTTTCCATTTGAAGTCGTGGTCAACATAAACACCTAAGTATTTGTATGATTGTACTATTTCAATGTTTGTTGTACATGTATCGTTATTGTTATTTGGATTTGTTGTTTTCTCGTGTAGACATTCAGTGCTATGGAATTTTATATTAATAGGGAAATCATTTAGGTGACGTGGTTTAATATGCATTATTTTTGTTTTTGAGGCATTAATGACTAGACCATTGTCATGGCACCATTTTGCTGCAATGTCTAGTTGTTTTTGCATAGTTTCAGTAGCTTCGTGTATGTTTTTATTTGATACAACAATTGCAGTATCATCTGCATATGCAAAAGTTTGACTCTCTATAGCTTTAATCATATCATTTGCGTAAATAATATACAGGATTGTTCCTAATTTTGACCCTTGAGGTACTCCATATTTTATATGCGTTTCTTCGCTTAAAGTATTATTGATTTTAACTCGATATGATCTGAAGCTGAGATAACTTTTGAACCAGTTGAGCGTGTTTCCTCTAATACCATTTCTTTCTAGGATTTGTAATAACTTTTCGTGAGATAATGTGTCAAACGCTTTGCTAAAATCAATGAAAAGCACTAAACAATGTTGATTTCTGCTTAGGCATGAGTTAATGTAATTTGCAAAGTTTCCTAGCAGTTTGTTAATACTCTTCCCTTTTTGAAATCCATACTGGTTATTATTTATTATATTATACCTTGTTAAAAATTGAGTCAGGCGTCTTACAACAATTTCTTCTAATATTTTTTCAATTATAGGTAATATTGATATTGGCCTATAATTGTTGCATTCCGATTTGGATCCAGTTTTGTAAATTGGTCTTATTATGGATGTTTTTAGTAGATTTGGTACTGTTGAATTTTCTAGGCTAGAATTAATGAGCTTTGTGATGACTGGAGTGATTATAGTGGCGTTATATTTTAGATCTCGGGGTCTAATTTGATCAATACCGGCTCCTTTTTTGGTATTTAATGTATTCAAAATATTATATATTTCGCATTCGTTGGTATGTGACAAATATATTGAGTTTTGTTGAGTATTAGCTGTATTATTTAGTGTTTTTATATTACAATTATGAACAAGACTACTCACATTTTCATCAAAGCTTTTTGCAAAAGAGTTTGTAATATTATGCAATGACACCTCATTAAAGTTTTTAATTATCATGTCATCAATATTTGTTGATTTTTTCCCGATAATTTCGTTTATAATTTGCCATGTAATGCGCATATCATTTCTATTTTCTATAAATTTTTGACGGTAATAATTGTTTTTTGCATTTATTATTTGTTTATTTACTTGGTTTCTGAATTGTTTATATTCTTTTTCGAAAGTTTTGTTATTTTTGTTATTTTTCCATTTCTTAAAAAGTTTATCCCGTATTTCACAATATTTAATCAAGTTTTCACTAATCCACGGATTACTAGATCTTTTCTTATATAATGGTTTTTTTCTGTAAGAACTGTTATATATTTCACAAAATTTTTCATATATTTTATTATAAATATCGTTAGTGTTTTGATATTGATTTATTATAATATTCCAATCTACTTCCTGTATTTTTTTATTAACGAGAAAATTGTTTAGTTGCGAACCCTGGATTACATTTACATTTTCCGTACCCTGATTATTTTCTTGTTTGTTTATACAACCAAAAAGAGCGTAGTGATCAGATATTGTTGTTGTTATTATCGCGGCGTCTACTTGTGTGTTTTTATTGTTTTTAATAAACAAGTGGTCAATGCAGGTACTTGTTTTTTTGTTTACATCTTCTCGTGTACTTTCTTTTATCATACATTGCATTCCATTCGCCAAAAGCATATCAAGATAATTTGTTGTTGTTATATTTTGCTTTAGTATATCTATATTAATATCTCCTACAATGATAATCTCTTGTTTATTATTTATTCTGGTAATTATTGCTTCCATTTCGTTTATGAATTCTGTTACACTATGATCAGGGGGGCGATAAACAGAGAGTAAGGAAATGGTTTTATTGTTTATATGCAGATCAATTTGTAATATTTCAAAAGAATTTGTGTTTAGAGCGATTTGAGTACAATTAATACTCTCTTTGACGTATACTGCTATTCCTCCTCCTTTCCCTTCCCTGTTTAGGAATAGGGAGTTAAAGCCTGGTATACTGTAGATGTCATTCTCACTATCACTTATATTGGTTTCAACCAAAGAATAAACAAGAAGTGAAACGCTGTCATTTTTTTACAACAATAACATTACGCTCTTCTCACAGACGAGTGCTGTGTAAATCCAACACATATGTAAAAATTTTATTCTCTCTCCAAACTTCAAAACTTTTTCGCGAAAATTTGAGGATAATAGCACTTTGAAATATTTTTTATCACTTAACATTATATTTTATAATTTTTTTGCACAATTTAAACACATTTAATAGCCCGAAAATAATATTTTTTTTACAAACGAAAAAAAAATATTTTTTGTTTTTTGACATTGAATTTTTGTTGTTTGAAATTAAAACTAAAAAAAACAATGTTGTAAATTTTCGTATGGTAAACGAAAAAGATATTTCAAATAAATAATTTATTTTTTCAATATTATAGACTAAAAAACAAATAGACGTGTTTATAAAATGTTTATAGATAAAATATGTGCAAAATATCTTAAGAAACCTTTCAAAGTATAAATTGAAATGTAATAATTTTTTTTCAATACTATTTTTTGCAACTATGTTGACTTGAGAATTCTACTAATACATTCTTAGAGTTAGGTACCGGATGACAGTAGACTTAGGTACTTTTGACAACAGTTTCATTTCTTATTTATTCTTTGGTTTCAACTAAAATTATAAGTTTTATTTTGTTTATTATTTTGTTGATGCTGACGAGAAAGGAACTAAAATTCAATCGCAGTGATCGGATGTTCATAAAAATAAGAGTTACGGGATAACTTAAGTGTTCATTATTAATGTCACTAAAAAGTAATAGTTTTTGTTCTTGGTTACTATTCATTTTATTTATTTTGATTTTTCTTTTTTTATTGTTTTATTATATTTATCGAGAAAAGTGTCTATTAAAAAAGTATTTAAATTTGAGCTGTGGGTGTTATTGACTCTATATCTGTGGCGTTGTTAATTAATATGGATGGACAATTTTCGGACCTTCTGGCAAATATTTTGCCATTTCGGACCCAGACATATTTCCAATTGGTTTCACGGGCTTTTGCTTTCGCAATCCATAGCAATCGACGGTAGTAGTGCGTTAATTCATCGTTAATGTAAATGTACTTGATGTTGCTATTAGTATTGTCATCACAGTTTATTATTTTGGCGTCTACTCTATGTCTTTTTATTTTGTTCATAAGTTCTAGTTTTTTGCTATAAGAAGAGAACTCGACTATAATTTTAGAAGTTTGGTTTTTTAAACGAAAGGCATTGTTTATGTGACTTTCGTTGACTTCGACATTTACTGAGGCTGCTATATTTTTCACCACTTCTATTGGCATTATTTTTTCATTTTCCACATTTTTTATTTCTATATTTTGAATTATCATCTGTTGTTCTATTTTGTTGATGCGAGTGTCTAAGCTATTTATTTGTTTTTCTTTTATTTTGTCTTTTTCGTTTAGTTCGTTAACTTGAGCAACTAATGAGGAGATAGAATTGGTTATTGTTGTTAGTGCCATTTGCACATCATTTTTCATTTGGGCTTGTAAGCTATTGACACTAGCTACAAGCATCTCTATTTGGGACTTTATCTCCTGCATATTTGATTGTAAGGTGTTTAGTTTCGTATTAACTGCATCAAGAGACAACGACTCTTTATATTTTTTCGCTCCTTCACTTTCATCGAAACTATCGTCTTGACGTAGTTGTTTTTGTTGTTGGTTATTTTCGTCAAAGACTACAACTTGGTAAAGGTTTGTGGGAGATCTGCTACGCGGCTTGCACACGTGACACTTCCAATTTTTTCTCTTCTCACTGGTCATGGTGGAATATGTCGACTCAGATAAAGGAGAACAAGGAGAGAAATGATAGGTTGAGTTGCAATTGTAGCATTTCACAAAGTTTGTTGTTGTGATTGGCATTTTACATTGGTTACATATCACACTGCTCACTGAACTAGAACTGAACTAGAACTGAACTAGAACTGAACTAGAACTGAACTAGAACTGAACTAGAACTGAACTAGAACTGAACTAGAACTGAACTAGAACTGAACTAGAACTGAACTAGAACTAGACTAGAAACTGAACTAGAACTGAACTAGAACTGAACTGAACTGACTCGAACGAAAACCTAGAAACTGAACTAGAACTGAAACTAGAAACTGAACTAAGGAACTGAACTAAACTGAATAGAATGAACTAGAACTGAACTAGAACGAACTGAACTGAAACCTAGAAAACTGAACTAAATGAACTAGAAACTGAAATAGACTGAACTAGAACTGAACTAGAACTGAACTGGAAATGAACTAGAACTGAACTAGAAACTGAACTAGACTGAACTAGAAATGAACTAGAACTGAACTAGAAACTGAACTAGACTGAACTAAACGAACTAGAACTGAAACTAGATGAACTAGAATGAACTAGAAAACTGAACTAGAACTGAACTAGAACTGAACTAGAACTAAACTAGAACTGAACTAGAACTGAACTAGAACTGAACTAGAACTGAACTAGAACTGAACTAGAACTGAACTAGAACTGAACTAGAACTGAACTAGAACTGAACTAGAACTGAACTAGAACTGAACTAGAACTGAACTAGAACTGAACTAGAACTGAACTAGAACTGAACTAGAACTGAACTAGAACTGAACTAGAACTGAACTAGAACTGAACTAGAACTGAACTAGAACTGAACTAGAACTGAACTAGAACTGAACTAGAACTGAACTAGAACTGAACTAGAACTGAACTAGAACTGAACTAGAACTGAACTAGAACTGAACTAGAACTGAACTAGAACTGAACTAGAACTGAACTAGAACTGAACTAGAACTGAACTAGAACTGAACTAGAACTGAACTAGAACTGAACTAGAACTGAACTAGAACTGAACTAGAGCTGAATAAAACTGAATAAAAACTGAACTAGAACTGAACTAGAACTGAACTAGAACTGAACTAGAACTGAACTAGAACTGAACTAGAACTGAACTAGAACTGAACTAGAACTGAACTAGAACTGAACTAGAACTGAACTAGAACTGAACTAGAACTGAACTAGAACTGAACTAGAACTGAACTAGAACTGAACTAGAACTGAACTAGAACTGAACTAGAACTGAACTAGAACTGAACTAGAACTGAACTAGAACTGAACTAGAACTGAACTAGAACTGAACTAGAACTGAACTAGAACTGAACTAGAACTGAACTAGAACTGAACTAGAACTGAACTAGAACTAAACTAGAACTGAACTAGAACTGAACTAGAACTGAACTTGAACTGAACTAGAACTGAACTAGAACTGAACTAGAACTGAACTAGAACTGAACTAGAACTGAACTAGAACTGAACTAGAACTGAACTAGAACTGAACTAGAACTGAACTAGAACTGAACTAGAACTGAACTAGAACTGAACTAGAACTAAACTAGAACTGAGCTAGAACTGAACTAGAACTGAACTAGAACTGAACTAGAACTGAACTAGAGCTGAAATAAAACTGAACAAAAACTGAACTAGAACTGAACTAGAACTAAACTAGAACTGAACTAGAACTGAACAAAAACTGAACAAGAACTGAACTAGAACTGAACTAGAACTGAACTAGAACTGAACTGGAACTGAACTAGAACTGAACTAGAACTGAACTAGAACTGAACTAGAACTGAACTAGAGCTGAACTAGAACTGAACTAGAACTGAACTAGAACTGAACTAGAACTGAACTAGAACTGAACTAGAACTGAACTAGAACTGAACTAGAACTGAACTAGAACTGAAATAAAACTGAACAAAAACTGAACTAGAACTGAACTAGAACTGAACTAGAACTGAACTAGAACTGAACTAGAACTGAACTAGAAAGCAAAACAGGATATAAGGTAAACATTTCGAAAATTAAATATTGTAGTTAAACATGAACAAGAATAGGTACGATATATTTATGAATCTGCAGATGTAAATATTAATGAATGTTACTTATTGTTATTGCTTACTATAATTGGAAATAAGGTTGAACAATTTGTTTATTGCTGTTATTGTGAAATCTAAGAGGAATTGTTTTTCAGAGTAAAATGCTAAAAGGCTGAGATTAGAAACCAAACTCTTATTCAGGGCCTCGTGGACAGAATCTAATTCCACATAATTTGCTCCTGTTTTTTTCCATTTGGAACCCAATATCGAGCAGATTTAATAGTAATTTTTGTAATTCTTTTGAAATAAATATTTAGATTTAATAAAAACTTAATTACATTTTATGTGATACACCTTTTTAATTAAAAAATTAACACTTTTATCACTTTATTACATGTGGTTGGAAAATTTTGATTATAAATCATTTGTTGAAAAAAGTTATAAACGAAATTTTTAGCAAAAACCCACACGAGCTGATGAAATAAGTTATTTTAGTTTTTTTTTAGTCATATATGTATTTAGACATATTTTTTTTTAGCAAAATTTTAATATTTATTTTTTAAATTTTTTATAGATTTTTTTCCAACTAATTGCAATGCTTTTTATATATTCTATTTATTCACGGTAAATATTTACATTTTTTTAATATCCAACAGAGCATAAAACGTTTTAAATAAACAAAATTCCAATAAATTTTTTTATACAGCATGATGGACATAATAAATGCATAAAAAGTAAAATTCCTCAACATACAAACGAAATATTTCAATTAACAATATGTTAAGGTGTATGAGGTCAATATATATGTATGATTCGTTTAAATGTGTCAACTTTCTGGTTATTATATTTAATCAATGAGTTCGCTGATGACCCACTGTCTGGCATGACATTCGCGGACGTTTAAAATGCTGGTAATCAGCGATATGTTCAAATTACATACAAGTATGTTAAGAGTTTATGGCAGGAACTATGTACATATGTAAACGGTGTTTAATAAAACTTTAATAGACTATTGGTAACTAACTTAAAGGAAAATCTTATTTTTCAACTCTTATGAATTACTATATTCTTTGCAATACATGCAAATTAATTTCTATGCATATAAAGATTCAGGCGTATGATGAATATTATTTTGCTTAAATTTCAAAATTAGAGATTAATCATACGTCATGTTATTTACATGTATACAAATTCTAATACGAACTTGCATGATGAACGTCCTATTATTGATCGTGTCCACAGCTGAAAACATTATTATAGTCTATTTTAGGTAACACCTTTCATTTCGTTTATGTATGTGTTATAATATTCTTATTATTGTCTAAGTACTTAAAAAATTCATAAGCTTAACTTTTCTAAAGAATACATCAAAAATTGTAAACATTTATATTTACACTCAAATGACAAAAACTACACCTTGTAATGAATGTCATCTTCCCATACAAACAACATTTTCTTCAAGTTGTTTTGTTCTTATAAATACAAAGTAGTTCCAAGAACAGAAGATTGTTTAAGTAAATAGTGACTTAGTGTCTTTTTGTTATTTTGCGTTAAAATAGAAAAATATCTAGACAATAGAATCATTTTAGTTAAAATATAATGAAAATGTTTGTTTTTGTTACAAGTATGTACTAAATTGTACTTTTACTTCATTCTAGACATCGTAAGTACTTATTCTGACTACCGAGGTAAGGGAAGTGCAAACAAAAGAATCAATTGTTTTGTTTTTTTCCAAGTTTTATGAAAACTTTACTATTTTACTACTTTAATGTTGTTTTCAAAACAATACATTACAAAATGTTAATATTTTTCTTTTCCATCTATCAAAACTTTATGTGTTTGTATGAAAACACTATAAAAGTACCTTAGTCTTTGTATGTTAGAGAATTGTGGTAAACATAAAAAATGATAAATACCTACGAGGTGCATCTAATAGTTAAACATGTGACATAATTTACAATATTTTAAGGATTGATTCAAATTTACCTTAGGTTAGGTTGATAGGAGGATGTATAGTATATCAAATCCGAAGAAATACACTTATGCCACTATCGGGCCTGTTGTGCTCTCCTTTCCATGTAAAAAAAAAATTCACTGAATATATTATTTTATAATGTTCAGAAACTCAGTTTCCTGGACGTAATTCCTAAGAATTTTCCAATTAGTGTTAGTTAGGAATGTTATTTCCGGAATAACATCACATCCAAGATACTTGGATCTAATTTCGACGAATGCTTGACAGTGTCAAAGAAAGTCCTCCAGAGTTTCACTGTCCTCTCCACATGCTCTACATTCGTCTGAATCCGCACGGCAAATTTTGTAAAGATGTGCTCGTAATCCCGTGTGTCCACTCAGAATACGTGGAATACATCATACTAACTTCAGACTTGCTCTCATCAGGGCACCCCATAGGATCTTTGTGGTTCTACACACCGTTTCATTATTCCAAGAGGCCTTATAGGATTCTTCCACTCATATTTTTAATTCAGCTTTTGTTGCGTCGAATGGTTTTGCGTTCGTCAGGTTAACTACCTCGAGTTCCCTTCCCTTTAAAGCTATTACATTCGCCCTTTCGTTGCCGACTACTCCCAAGTGGCCTCATACCCATATGATGCAAACCTTACCTCTGGGAGAGTATTCAGTAAAAGCTTTCTTACTAACTTCGGACTTGCTCATTCTGAGGAGATTTCTCGTCTTGTTTTCATCAGGTGGGTAGAACCACAAAGATTCTATGGGGTGAACCTTTATGGTTCTACCCACCGTTTCATTATTCCAAGAGGCCTTATGGGATTCTACCACTCATATTTTTAATTCAGCTTTTGTTGCGTCGAATGGTTTTGCGTTCGTCAGGTTAACCACCTCGAGTTCCCTTCCCTTTAAAGCTCGCCCTTTCGTTGCCGGCTACTCCCGAGTGGCTTGATATTCAGTTAAAGCTTTCTTAGAATCCAATATGCTCTTACATTTAATTCTATCACCTGATATCGCCCTTCTGGTTGTCGGTAAATGTATTAAGGGCTGTGGGCACCATATTTATTCTAATCTAATTTACACATTCCGTTATTGCTCGAACTTCTGCCTGGAAGCTTGTGTTATGATTAGGTAAATGGTAGTATATTTCGGTATCTTGGTCTTTAGGCCCACTTTATCCCCCAATTTAGAGCCATCCGTGTAACAACGGATTTCTGCTGGTATTTGCTCTAGTTTTCCTCTTGACCAAGACATTCTATCTGGGATCAGCTTTTCAAATTTACCTTAACATTTCCTATATATAACATACATTTTTCTGACGCCTTGAAATATGCCATAAGGAGAAGAAATAACACTTAATAGAATTCTAAATTTATCAAATGTTGTTCATATCTCATAAACCGTTCTGAATTTTGATTTACTCTTCGAGGCAAAGTTGTACTTCATCTTCAAGATGAAAATCGCAAATAACTTAATAAAAATTTGAATTTTTACGTGTTAATAATATTAGGCGTATACGTAACATTTGTAATATCAATAAATCTTTAATACGTATACGTACAGGTGTCGTTAACACTAGCAATGAAAAAAATGAATATAAAGTTTTTTTGGGACTAGTCATGTTCATGTCAAATGTTTCTTCGAATTGCTTACAATTCTAATGCATGGTGCACTTGTCTAGTGAAAATCTTTGGACAAAACTTCTAACTGTAATACTGTACAGTTATCTCTTACGAAATAGCTAATCATTCGCTCCTTAGGCTAGTTTAGATACCAGGTTATTCAGATGTATTTGGGAGTATTATAGAGGACGAGTTATTTTGTGTATCCTTTTAATCTGCAAATCTCTCACATCAAGAAATTTCTACTACAACCTTCTTATATGCATATTTTGTTTGTAAAGAAGTAAAGTAATAGTTTTTATACATAACAACTTTGCAAGTTTGCTATTCAAAATCAGTTTCCAAGAAAGATAAACGACATAAAAAAAAACATTCAATTTTTGGAACAATAAAAACTAACATTGTATCGAGTGTGTTTTTCTTTAAAACAAGTTAAACAAACAGATCTATCTATGCCTTTAAAAATTACTATAAATTTACAGGAACACCACTTGAGAACACCTTGCAATTGTGTAAGAATACTTTTTTTCTAAGACAATTTATATCGTTTTCATCTTAAAATGCTTTCATATAAGATTGTGACGAAGCTAGGTTATTCGCTAGGTTATTGAGGCCTATTTTTTTCTAATGTTCATTACACCACTATATTGAGGAGGGTATTACGCGTTTATGTTGATGTTTGTAACACCCACAAATATTGGTCCTACACCCACCATAAACTAAACTCAGATTCACTTCCTGAATCGATTAAGCTATGCCCGTCTCTCCATCTGTCTGTCTGTCTGTGTGTCCATGTAAATAATTTGCGAATGCTACAGGTCGCAATTTTTAAGATAATTTGATGATATTTAGCACTTTTGGATTTTTTAGACCAAGGAAGAACGTTATTGAAAATTGGTCCATTATTTTAACTAGACCTCATACAACCGAACCCCCCGAATAAACTTTTGAGCTCTTGTTCTACTTCTTTAACAAAAACATGTAAAACTTAATTTTATATAAATCTAAATGGAACTGACGATTTTCGTGCCTCATTTGACCCTAGCCCCCATACAATATCCTCTTCAGATATAAACACCAGTATCAGAAAATGAATCAATTTTAATACCCGTAACTGGTGCAGGGTATCATATTGTCGGCCGCGCTCGACTATAGTTTCTTACTTGTTTTAGTTTTATGGAAGTTTTTCATTTAATTTTTTATAACTAGGAATAAATTTCCATTTAATTTTATATTTTTCGAAAATTTTATTAACACATTTCAGATAAAATACATACACATAGATACTTGCGAAGTTAAGTATTTACTTTTTATGTTGGTGATAAGTTAACGATAACCAATATAAAGGATTTTGCAGTGTCCATTTAATTTTTAAGATATTAAGATAAAACAAATATTTCAAGTGCGGCACATCTTTACTTAAATATTTCATTATTTTTAAATTACATAAAATATGGTTTTGCATTACCTACAAATTAAAACTTTATAACTTTATAACTGAATTATGTAATTTGCAACTATTATGTTACATACACTATAGGATGGCTAATAGAGATAATGTCTATATAATTTCTATTATTTTAGATAAGAATCGCAAAAGTGAACAATAATAGTTTAAACTACAATTAAATAGACATTTTCAATAACTACTACATTATCATCTTGATTACTTGGAAGTAGTCAAATAAGGTCATATAAATAATATTATATACATATGTACATATAAATCTGTTTGTACTTACTAATAGTTATCTTCCTGACCAAGCTAGCTATATTAGTATTTACTGTATAACAAAAGTTTTTTTCTGGGTATGTTAAATTTTTCTCAAACAAATAAAAATAAAATACAAACCAACAACAAAAATCTAAAAATATTGATCTAAAAGGAAGCAAACAAAGTTCCATAAACTAAAATCATTTTAAACTTTTTATTATTTATACAATTTATTGCCACTTAAGTGTGATGAAAAACTTTTTTAGTTTTTTTTTTGTAATTGTACCCTACACTACTATAATGTAGAGACTTATGCTAAGTAGGTTCAACGCGCCTGAAATTCCCCAAGTTGGTGCATGGTATCAAGTAACCGGATATTTCCAACTATTTTACTTTTTATACCCTACCCTACTATAATGGGAATGGTATTATGCGTTTGTGCTAATGAACACTCAGAGATATTCGTCCTACACCTACAGCTTAAAGTATACTAATCGTCTCAGAATCACTTTCTGCGTCTATGTATCTATGTCCGTCTATCCGCTTGTCTGTCTGTCTGTCTGTCTGTCAGTCCGTCTTTCTTATCTGTCGGTCTGTCTGTCTCTACCTCTATGTCTGTCTGTATATCTGTCTGGATTCGTCATGAGTCCTTGAGCGCAAGCTACAGATCGCAATTTTCAAGAAAATTTTATGAAATTAAGCACATACTCTTCTCTTGAGCCAAGAACTATTAAAGCCTATTGAAAACGCTTAAAATCAGTCCATTATTTCGTATAACCCTCATACAACAGCTTTTGAACTCATAAATATGTTTAATGTTATTTATGTTAAATGCTCACTTCAAAAATCAGCAAAACTTAGTTTTATAAAAGTCTTAATGATACAACTAATTTTCGTAATTATATGATAGGCTTATATTAACCCCCGGCCCCCATATAATCCATCTTTCCGAAAAACCCTTTTTCTTTGGTCAACAAAGTATAGAAATATTTCTGAATAAAGGTGAAAATGTAATTAAATGTTTTATTATTAAAAAAAATAATCCACATTTTAACATAATCACTGGTGTAGGCTGTCATATAATCGGTCATGCCCGACTATTCATTATACCCTACACCACTTTAGTAGGGAGGGTATATTGGGTTTGTGCTGATGTTTGTAACGTACAATAATATTGGTCCTACCACCTTAAAGTTAACCAATTGGTTTTGAACCATTTTATGGGTCGATTTAGCTATGTCCGTCCGTCCATGTAAACCTTGTAATCGAACTACAGGTCGCATTTTTGAAGATAATGCAATGTAATTTGGTACATGATCTTCTATTGTCTCAGTGACGAAGCCTATGGTTATGATCGGTCTATTATTTCACCTAGCACCCATACAACTGAATCCCCGAAAAGGGCTTGTAAACCTTGTAATCAAAGTACCGGTCGCAATTTTGAAGATAATTCAATGAAAATTTGCTCATGATCTACTATTCTATTAGAGTCGAATCCTATTGAAAATGGGTAACATCGGTTCAATATTTGACCTAGCCCCCATAAAACTGAACCCCCCGAGTAGGGCTTTTAAGTTCATAATTATGTTCAATATAGCCGTATCCCGACAAAAAGCTACAAAGCCAAGTTCTTTACTGGCCTTCATGACCCAGATGAATGTTTTGATGATAGAGGCTCATTTGACCCTAGCCCCTATACAAAGCTCCCTTCGAAATATGACTTATATCTACACAATTTTATTCAACAAAATATGGCTAAAGTATATTTGAGACAAGGTACAATTCAAATTAAATGCTTTATTATGAACACTAAATCACATTTTTTCTATAACTGGTGTAGGGTAGTATATGGTCGGCCTCGCCCGACTGTAACTTCTTACTTGTTTTCCTATTGTTTTACTTTCCTGCTATTGTTCTATATTATTTCCTAATGATTTCCCATTTTGTCCATGTTTGGAGAATGAAGTTCTTTCAAATGAATTTTTTATTAAATTGACATTTTAATGTACAGTTTGTTGGAAAAATAAGTTTAATTTCGTTTTGTTTACTTTGGATTTGAGAAAGATTGAAACTTTTGGAGTAGTTATTTGTTTTGTTTTTTTTTTTCTCTTAAAATACGAATGACCTAAATATTTCTAACAAAAAGAAACAAATATTTTATTTATAATGAAAAATCAGCAAGTTATGGTTTAAGGTTTTTTTAAGAAATTAAAAGGAATAAGTGAAAACGTTTTTTTTTATAGAATAATAACTAAATTGCTGTTGAAAACAAATTGCCATTTAGTATTAATTGTATTATTTATTTAGAAGCAAATTATTTATTTTTAACAATAAACGAATGCACGTTTTTCTCTTTGAATAAATGTTGATTTAAAATATTAAAACTACTTTGGTGAGAAAAATTCGCAACCTCCAAATTTCTAATCAATAAATCCGACTGGCAAACTGACTTTAGGAAATTAAAATAATTTTTTTTGAAAAAGTTTTAGTCTTTTTTCCAAATGATTACAATCGAAAAAAAAGTTTTTCAAAAAGTGTTTTGTTTTTTTTTTTTTTTTTTTTTTTTTTTTTTTTGATTAGTATTAAACCCGCTAAGCCTTTGGGCTTGTCAGCAGGATAAATAATTATAAATATTAATATAAATTTATTAAATTTCTTTTTAAAATTAATTTTTTTTTATATAAAGGAAATAATTGTTCATTGCGAACTTATAAAAAACTGTTTAATTAATTTTTTTCTCTTCATAACATTTGTAGTGTTTAGTATAGTTATAGGAAGCTTATTAATAATAGTTGGTAACATAACAGGTAATGTGCTTTTCCCATACTCATTATAAAACGTTCTACTTTAAATCTTTTTTGACTGCGACGCCTGGTGTTGTATCCGTGATCAATAGGATGTAGGAATCTACTGTCATCGAAAAAGTCGCTAGCTAGGCTTGTAGAGTATATGCTGTTTACATTGAGTATATTCAATTCTTTTGGAAAACTTCTGATGCTGTTTATGTTCGTGTTGTTGGTGATTCTAGTGTTGAAGTTGATATTGTGCTGAGGTTGGATAACGTTTATGTTATTTAGTTGACCTGTGTTACAGATTTCGCTTGCATTAGTAGGATTATGTTGTGTTTGGTGTGTAGTTATTTCGTTATGAGCTGCGTTGTTAATCATAGAGTTATTAATGTTGTCCATGAGATTTGAGGATGAATCAGTTGAAGTTGCGTTGTGTCTTATGTTGTTGATTGTGCATGTGCTGGTATTTCTTGAGTTATTATGATTTTTCCAGAGTATTTTGAGGATTTGATCTTGGGTTTTTTGCAGTGTTTTACTATATTTGGCGCTTCCCCAGGCAGAGATCCCATGTCTTATATAGGATTCCGCAAGTGAGAAGTAAGCCTGCCTAAGAACACTGTATGTAGCGCAATTACTTAAATGATATAACACGTATGATGCTTTCCGAAGTTTTTTTCTTATTTCATTTATTTGCGGTTTCCATTTGAAGCAATTGTCTACGTAAACACCTAAATATTTGTATGTCTTTACCAATTCAATATTTGCTGTGCATGTTTCGGGATTGCCAGGTGAATATAGATTTTGAGCTCTTTTGTGTAAACATGATGTATCATGGAACTTTATGACAATAGGGGTATCTATTAGGTGACGTGGTTTTATATGCATCAATTTCGTTTTATTTGCATTTATAACTAAGCCATTATCATGGCACCATTGTGCAGCAATATCTAATTGTTGTTGCATTAATTTTGTTGCATTTTGTATATTTTTATCGGCGACAATAATTGCAGTGTCATCAGCATAAGCAAAATTTACACTATCATTTAGAGATTTAAGCATATCGTTTGCGTATATGATATATAAAATAGGTCCCAGTTTCGAACCTTGAGGTACACCATATTGGCTTGACATTTCTTTACTTAATTTTTCATTGATTTTGACTCTATAGGTTCTGCATTCGAGATAATTTCTAAACCATTTCAATGTTTCGCCTCTGATTCCAGATTTATTTAGAATTTGTATAAGTTTTTCGTGTGAAAGGGTGTCAAATGCCTTACTAAAGTCAATGAATAAAACAAGACAGTGGTAGTTTTTGCTTAGACATGAGTTTATGTAGTTTGAGAAATTTGCCAGGAGTTTGTTGATGCTTTTGCCTTTCTGGAAGCCAAATTGATTTGGATTGATTATTTTATATTTTTCCAAAAATTGGGTTAGTCTTCGTACAACAACTTCTTCTAAAACTTTTTCAATAACAGGCAAAATAGATATTGGACGGTAATTATTGTATTCGGATTTGTTTCCACTTTTGTAGATAGGCCTTATAATCGATGTTTTTAATAGAGTTGGGACAATTGCGTTGTTTAAACTACTATTTATCAATTTCGTAATTACTGGTGTCATTATAGCAGCATTATTTTTTAGGTCTTTCGGTCTAATATGGTCAAAACCAGCGCCTTTATTAATGTTTAGAGATTTTAAAATATTATATATTTCATTTTCATCAGTTTGGGACAAAAATATGGAGTTTTGTTGAGAATATTGTGTATTGTTTAGTGTTTTTATGTTGCAGTTATGTATTATGTTTTTAACATTATCATTAAAGTTAGATGCAAAACTATTTAAAATGTCATTAATATTATCGTTTTCAAAGTTTTTTATTACAAAATCATCGATATTAGTTGTTTTTTTACCAATTATTTCGTTGATTATCTGCCAAGTAGCACGAATATCGTTTTTCTTTTCAATTAGTTTCTTACGGTAGTAATCATTTTTAGCAAAATTTATTTTTTTATTTAAATTGTTTCTAAATTGTTTATATTGTTTTTCAAGACTTTTATTATTTTTATTGTTTTTCCATCTTTTAAAAAGTTTATCCCTAATATCACAGTATTTTATTAAATCTTCACTTATCCAAGGGTTGGATGATCTTTTTTTGCATATTTTTTTGTTTTCGCATGAACTATTATAGATTTCACAAAATTTTTCGTGTATTGTCTTATAAATATCATTTGTATTTTGTTTATGATTTATTAAATGATTCCAATTTGTTTCACGTATTTTCTTATTCACCAAAACGTTGTTTATTTTCCACCCCTGACTAATAAGGTTTCCCATACCCTGATTGTTTATGTTTTGTTTATTTGTAGAGAAGAAGAGAGAATAATGGTCTGATATTGCTGTTGTGATTATTGATGCATGTGTTTCAGTATTCGATTCTTTGCTTTTAATAAACAAGTGATCAATACATGTGCTTGTTGTTGTACTTAAATCTTCACGTGTATACTCATTTATCATGCTTTTCATACCATTCGCAAGCATCATATCGAGATATGTTGTTGCTGATCTACTTTCTTTTTTTATGTCGATATTTATGTCTCCTACAATAATGATGTCTTGCTTATTTTTTATTTTGTTTATTATTGTCTCAAGTTCAATTACGAACTCAGAGACTTTTAGGTGAGGAGGACGATAAACAGAGAGCAGGGATGTAACATTGTTGTTGATATTAACGTCGATCTGTATGATTTCAAATGAAGATGAGTTTAAAGAAATTTGTGTGAGGTTTATGTTTTCCTTGGCGTACACCGCAATACCACCGCCCTTACCTTTTCTATTTAAGAAAAGAGAGTTAAAACCTTGAATATTATAAAGATTGTTTTCATCGTCGTTTATATTCGTTTCAACAAGAATAATGAATTTGATATCATTTATTATATGATTTATGTTTACAAGAAACGATGCAAAATTAAGACGAAGAGATCTAATGTTCATAAAAATTAGTGATAGAGGATAACTTATGAGTTTTTTATCAATGTCTGTAAATTGTGTTAAGGTTTGTTTTGGAGTTTGATTCATTTTGTGTTTTTATTTATTATTTGGTTTTTTGAAACATGTATGTATGTACATACATATGTATATAAAGTTTATTTATATAAAGAAAATTAAATTGTGGAGGTGATACATTCAATATCGGCGGCATTATTAATAGAAACAGCGGGACTGTTCTCGGCTTTACGAGCAAATATGTTGCCATTGCGGACCCAGACGTATTTCCAGTTTATAATAATACAAAGTATATTCGAATTCCTTTGTTTATAAACTAAATTGTCAACAATAAAACATTAAAACACAGAACATTTGTCAACAAAACGGGATATAAGGTAAACATTTCGAAAATTTAATATTGTAGTAAAACATAAACAAGAATAGGTACAATATATTTATGTATCTGCAGATGTAAATCTTAATGAATGTTACTTATTGTTATTGCTTACTATAATTGGAAATAAAGTTGAACAATTTGTTTATTGCAGTTATTGTAAAATCTAAGAGGAATTGTTTGTCAGAGTAAAATGCTAAAAGGCTGAGATTAGAAACCAAACTCTTATTCAAGGCCTCGTGGACAGAATCTAATTCCACATAATTTGCTCCTGTTTTTTTCCAACTGGAACCCAATATCGAGCAGATTTAATAGTAATGTTTGTAATTCTTTTTAAATAAATATTTAGATTTAATAAAAACTTAATTAAATTTTATGTGATACACCTTTTTAATTAAAAAATTAACACTTTTATCACTTTATTACATGTGGTTGGAAAATTTCGATTATAAATCATTTGTTTAAAAAAGTTATAAACGAAATTTTTTGCAAAAACCCACACGACCAGATGAAATAAGTTATTTTAGGTTTTTTTAGTCTAAAAATTTCATACATACATATGTATGTATGTATTTAGACATATTTTTTTAGCTAAATTTTAATATTTATTTTTTAAATTTTTTATAGCTTTTTTTCCAACTAATTGGAATGCTTTTTATATATTCTATTTATTCACGGTAAATATTTGCATTTTTATAATATCCAACAGAGCATAAAACGTTTTAAATAAACAAAATTCCAATAAATTTTTTTATGCAGCATTGACGGACATAATAAATGCATAAAAAATAAAATTCCTCAACACACAAACGAAATATTTCAATTAACAATATGTTAAGGTGTATAAGGTCAATATATATGTATGATTCGTTTAAATGTGTCAACTTTCTGGTTATTATATTTAATCAATGAGTTGGCTGATGACCCACTATCTGGCTTGACATTCGCAGACGTTTAAAATGCTGGTAATCATCGACATGTTCAAATTACATAAAAGTATGTTAAGAGTTTATGGTAGGAATTATGTACATATTATGTAGACCTTTAGTAACTTTATAAATTATTGGAAAATCTTATTTTTCATTACTTATGATTTACTATATTCTTTGCAATACATGCAAATTAATTTCTATGCATATGAAGATTCAGGCGTATGATGAATATTATTTTGCTTAAATTTCAAAATTAGAGATTAATCATACGTCATGTTATTTACATGTATACAAATTCTAATACGAAATTGCATGATGAACGGCCTATTATTGATCGTGTCCACAGCTGAAAACATTATTATAGTCTATTTTAGGTAACACCTTTCATTTCGTTTATGTATGTGTTATAATATTCTTATTATTGTCATAGTATAGTAAAAGTACTTAAAAAATTCATAAGCTTTACTTTTCAAAAGAATACATCAAAAATTATAAACATTTATATTTACTCTCAAATGGCAAAAACTACACCTTGTAATGAATGTCATCTTCCCATATAAACAACATTTTCTTCAAGTTGTTTTGTTCTTATAAATACAAAGTAGTTCCAAGAAGAGAAGATTGTTTAAGTAAATAGTGACTTAGTGTCTTTTTGTTATTTTGCGTTAGAATAGAAAAATATCTAGACAATAGAATCATTTTAGTTAAAATATAATGAAAATGTTTGTTTTTGTTACAAGTATGTACTAAACTGTACTTTTGCTTCATTCTAGACATCGTAAGTACTTATTTCGACTACCCAGGTAAGGGAAGTGCAAACAAAAGAATCAATTGTTTTGTTTTTTCCAAGTTTTATGAAAACTTTACTATTTTACTACTTTAATGTTGTTTTCAAAACAATACATTACAAAATGTTAATATTTTTCTTTTCCATCTATCAAAACTTTATGTGTTTGTATGAAAACACTATAAAAGTACCTTAGTCTTTGTATGTTAGAGAATTGTGGTAAACATAAAAAATGATAAATACCTACGAGGTGCATCTAATAGTTAAACATGTGACATAATTTATAATATTTTAAGGATTGATTCAAATTTACCTTAGGTTAGGTTAGATTAGGTTAGGTTGATAGGAGGATGTATAGTATATCAAATCCGAAGAAATACACTTATGCCACTATCGGGCCTGTTGTGCTCTCCTTTCCATGTAAAAAAAAATTCACTGAATATATTATTTTATCATGTTCAGAAACTCAGTTTCCTGGACGTAATTCCTAAGAATTTTCCAATTAGTGTTAGTTAGGAATGTTATTTCCGGAATAACATCACATCCAAGATACTTGGATCTAATTTCGACGAATGCTTGACAGTGTCAAAGAAAGTCCTCCAGAGTTTCACTGTCCTCTCCACATGCTCTACATTCGTCTGAATCCGCACGGCAAATTTTGTAAAGATGTGCTCGTAATCCCGTGTGTTCACTCAGAATACGTGGAATACATCATACTAACTTCAGACTTGCTCTCATCAGGGCACCCCATAGGATCTTTGTGGTTCTACACACCGTTTCATTATTTCAAGATGCCTTATGGGATTTTCTGACCCATATTTTTAACTCAGCTTTTGTTGCGTCGAATGGTTTTGCATTCTTCAGGTTAACTACCTCGAGTTCCCTTCCCCTTAAAGCTATTATATTTGCCCTTTCGTTGCCGACTACTCCCAAGTGGCCTTGTACCCATATGATGCAAACCTTACCTCTGGGAGAGTATTCAGTTAAAGCTTTCTTACTAACTTCGTACTTGCTCATTCTGAGGAGATTTCTCGTCTTGTTTTCATCAGGTGGATAGAACCACAAAGATTCTATGGGGTGAATCTTTATGGTTCTACCCACCGTTTCATTATTCCAAGAGGCCTTATGGGATTCTCTCACCCATATTTTGAATTCAGCTTTTGTTGCGTCGAATGGTTTTGCGTTCGTCAGGTTAACTATCTCGAGTTCCCTTCCCTTTAAATCTATTACAATCGCTCTTTCGTTGCCGATTACTCCCGAGTGGCCTGGTATATATATGATGTAAACATTATATCTGGTAGAGTATTCAGTTAAAACTTTCTTACAATCCAATGCGCTCTTAGATTTAATTCTATCACCTGATATCACCGTGATTGTCTGTTGTCGGTAAATGTGTTAAGGGCTGTGGGCGCCATATTTATTCTAATCCAATTTACACATTCCGTTATTGGTCGGACTTCTGCCTGGAAGCTTGTATTCTGATTAGGTAAACGGTGGTATATTTCTGTTTCTTGGTCTTCAATATAGAATCCCAGGCCCACTTTATCCCCTAATTTAGAGCCACCCGTGTAACAACGGATTTCTTCTGGTATTTGCACTAGTTTTCCGCTTGACCAAGACAATCTGTCTGGGATCAGCGTTTCAAATTTACCTTAATATTTCCTATATATTACATACATATTTCTGACGCCTTGAAATATGCCATAAGAAGAAATAACACTTACCCCCGTTAACACCAACTCCGGTTATCGTTTAACCGGTAGATATTCTGCCGGTTAAAATAGTTTTTGTATGAAAACTCTCAATTTAACCTTACGATAAAATATAACCAGACATTGAGATAATGGGGGTTAATAGAATTCTAAATAACTTAATAGGCGTATACGTAACATTTGTAATATCAATAAATCATTAATACGTATAAGTACAGGTGTCGTTAACACAATGAAAAAATGAATATAAAGTTTTTTTGGGACTAGTCATGTTCATGTGTAATGTTCCCTTGAATTGCTTACAATTCTAATGCATGGTGCACTTGTCTAGTAAAAAGCTTTGGACAAAACTTCTAACTGTAATACTGTACCTAAACGTCATATTGGCTGGATCGCGAATATCTCGTATCTCTTACGAAATAGCTAATCATTCGCTCCTTAGGCTAGTTTAGATACCAGGTTATTCAGATGTATTTGGGAGTATTATAGAGGACGAGCTATTTTGTGTATCCTTTTAATCTGCAAATCTCTCACATCAAAAAAATTCTACTACAACCTTCTTATATGCATATTTTGTTTGTAAAGAAGTAAAGTAATAGTTTTTATACACAACAACTTTGCATGTTTGCTATTCGAAATCAGTTTCCAAGAAAGATAAACGACATAAAAAAAACATTCAACTTTTGGAACAATAAAAACTAACATTGTATCGAGTGTGTTTTTCTTTAAAACAAGTTAAACATACAAATCTATCTATGCACTTAAAGCCTTTAAAAAATCACTATCAATTTATAGGAACACCACCTGAGAACTCCTTGACTTTTTTCTAAGACAATTTAAATCATTTTCATCTTAATATGTTTTCATATAAGATTGTGACGGATCTTTAATAACTATCGCTAGGTTATTGAGGCCGATTTTTTTCTAATGTTCATTATCACTATACCACTATATTGAGGAGGGTATTATGCGTTTGTGCTGATGTTTGTAACACTCACAAATATTGATCCTACACCCACCTTAAGGTATAACAATTGGCTCAGAATCTCTTCCTGTGTCCGTGTAAACCTTGCGTACACGCTACAGTTAGCAGATCATTTATTAAAAAAGTCGCCAACTATGTTTTATACAATCCTTAATGACCTTGCTGAATTTCATAATAATCGGCCATCCACCAAATTCTATTGCTTCTTTCAGTAAAACAGTTATTCGTCAATAAATTTGCAACCAAGGAAAAATTCAACATAAATTCTTTATTATTGAAAATGAATCACATTTAATACTCGTAAACACCCGACTATAGTTTCTTACTTCTTTTAGTTTTATGGAAGTTTTTCATTTAATTTTTTATAACTAGAAATAAATTTCCATTTAATTTTATATTTTTCAAAAATTTTATTAACACATTTCAGATAAAATACATAGACATAGATATTTGCTGACTAAAGTATTTATTTTTTATGCTGGTGTTAAGTTTACGACAAACAATATACAGGATGGGATGGGTGTTAGTCATAAATTTCTTATTGTATGTAAGAATTTTTCACTTTAACACATATAAATCATCAAAATAGTTTAGAATAAAGCGCTAAAAGATCATGTTTATGTCTTTATAATTTCTATATAATAAATAGGAAGGTATAATTTTCATTATGTTTAGATAAGAAACGCAAAAGTGTGCAATAGTTTAAACTACAATTAAATTCGCATTTCTAATAACTACTACATTATTATTACCTGGAAGTAATCTAATAAGATCTTCTAAATAATATTATATACATATAAATCTGTTTGTACTTACTTATAGTTATCTTCCTGACCATGCTAGCTGTATTGCTTTTTACTGTATAACAAAAGTTTTTGCTGGATATGTTAAATTTTTCTCAAACAAATAAAAATAAAATACAAATCAACAACAAAAATCTCAAAATATTAAATCTAAAAGGAAGCAACAAAAGTTTCATAAACTGAAATCATTTTAAACTTTTTATTATTTATATAATTTATTGCCACTTAAGTGTGATGAAAAACTTTTTTTAGTTTTTTTTTCTTATTGGTACCCTACACTATTATAATACAGAGATTTATGTTAATAATCACACTTTAAGTAGATTCAACGCGCCTGAAATTTCCCAAGTTGGTGCAGGGTATCAACCCTACCCTACTATAATGGGAAGGGTATTATGCGTTTATGCTAATGAACACTCAAAGATATTCGTCCTACACCTACAGCTTAAAGTATACTAATCGTCTCAGAATCACTTTCTGAGTCTATGTATCTATGTCCGTCTATCCGCTTGTCTGTCTGTCAGTCAGTCAGTCCGTCTTTCTTATCTGTCGGTCTGTCTGTATGTCTGTCTGTCTATCTGTCTTAATTCGTCACGAGTCCTTAAGCGCAAGCTACAGATTGCAATTTTCAAGAAAATTTTATGAAATTAAGCACATACTCTTCTCTTGAGCCAAGAACTAATGAAGCCTATTGAAAACGCTTAAAATCAGTCCATTATTTCCTATAACCCTCGTACAACCGCTTTTGAACTCATAAATATGTTTAATGTTATTTATGTTAAATGCTCACTTCAAAAATCAGCAAAACTTAGTTTTATAAAAGTCTTAATGATACAACTCATTTTCGTAATGATATGATAGGCTTATATTAAGCCCCGGCCCCCATATAATCCATCTTTCCGAAAAACCCTTTTTCTTTGGTCAACAAATTATAGAAATATTTCTGAATAAAGGTAAAAATGTAATTAAATGTTTTATTATTAAAAAAAATAATCCACATTTTTAACATAATCACTGGTGTAGGCTGTCATATAATCGGTCATGCCCGACTATTCATTATACCCTACACCATTGAACCATTTTATGGGTCGATTTAGCTATGTCCGTCCGTCCATGTAAACCTTGTAATCAAACTACAGGTCGCATTTTTGAAGATAATGCAATGTAATTTGGTGCATGATCTTCTATTGTCTCAGTGACGAAGCCTATGGTTATGATCGATCTATTATTTCACCTAGCACCCATACAACTGAATCCCCGAAAAGGGCTTGTAAACCTTGTAATCAAAGTACCTGTCGCAATTTTGAAGATAATTCAATGAAAATTTGCTCATGATCTACTATTCCATTAGAGTCGAATCCTATTGAAAATGGGTAACATCGGTTCAATATTTGACCTAGCCCCCATAAAACTGAACCCCCCGAGTAGGGCTTTTAAGTTCATAATTATGTTCAATATAGTCGTTCCCGACAAAAAGCTACAAAGCCAAGTTCTTTACTGGCCTTCATGACCCAGATGAATGTTTTGATGATAGAGGCTCATTTGACCCTAGCCCCTATACAAAGCTCCCTTCGAAATATGACTTATATCTACACAATTTTATTCAACAAAATATGGCTAAAGTATATTTGAGACAAGGTACAATTCAAATTAAATGCTTTATTATGAACACTAAATCACATTTTTTTTATAACTGGTGTAGGGTAGTATATGGTCGGCCTCGCCCGACTGTAACTTCTTACTTGTTTTCCTATTGTTTTACTTTCCTGCTATTGTTCTATATTATTTCCTAATGATTGCCCATTTTGTCCATGTTTGGAGAATAAAGTTCTTTCAAATGAATTTTTTATTAAATTGACATTTTAATGTACAGTTTGTTGGAAAAATAAGTTTAATTTCGTTTTGTTTACTTTGGATTTGAGAAAGATTGAAACTTTTGGAGTAGTTATTGTTTTGTTTTTTTTTTCTCTTCAAATACGAATGACCTAAATATTTCTAACAAAAAGAAACAAATATTTTATTTATAATGAAAAATCAGCAAGTTATGGCTTAAGGTTTTTTTTAGAAATTAAAAGGGATAAGTGAAAACTTTTTTTATAGAAGAATAACTAAATTGCTGTTGAAAACAAATTGGCATTTAGCATTAATTGTATTATTTATTTAGAAGCAAATTATTTATTTTTAACAATAAACGAATGCACGTTTTTCTCTCTGTATAAATGTTGATTTAAAATATTGAAACTACTTTGGTGAGAAAAATTCGCAACCTCCAAATTTCTAATCAATAAATCCGACTGGCAAACTGATTTTAGGAAATTAAAATAATTTTTTTTTTTAAGTTTTTGTCTTTTTTCCAAATGATTACACTATAAAAAAAGTTTTTCAAAAAGTGTTTTGTTAAACATCTTTCTAAAGAAGTGTGTGCTTAAATAACATTGAGTCTGTTTGTAACTCTAAATGGTTCCTTCTGTCAACGTTTAAGTTGTAGTCTATCCCTTAAGTGTTAACATATCAAATTCTTGTGAAACAAAAGCAATAAAAATTGCTTTAAAACGGACATAAAGTTTTGTCATTTTTTCCAAAAACCAATGAGAGAAAAAAACAAGTTAGAGTGCTAAATTCGGCTGAGCCGAATCTTAAATACCCTCCACCAGCTACTTTTATATTAAGACTTTTCTAATTGGTCAAATATTTGTAGAAATAAGTTATCTCATGTCTTAAATTGAAAAATCCCAAGATTTAAACAGAGAAATCTTGAAATATAATTTTTGTATACAAAACTAATAATTGTGGCAAACTTTGTATCAATAGCTTTATTTGGTAATGAGTAATGTGCGTTTAAGAGATTTACGTAAAAGGACTTTGTATGAGAGCTATGACGAATTATATATAAAAACAAAATTTCAAAATTCTGTATCTATATCATTATTTGGTAATGAATATTGTGCATTTAAGTGATTTTCTGGAGGGGACCTAGTATGAGAGCTATGACCAAATATGGACCGATCGTAAAACAATTTTATAGTGTAATTTATGTATATAAGAGCAATAATTTTGCTAAATGTATGATATCAATATTTGGTAATGAATTATGTGCGTTTAAGTGATTTTCGGGAGGGAACCTTATATGGGAGCTATGACCAAGGTTGGACTAATCGTGAAAAAATTTTGAAATAACATTTATGTGTACAAAAATAGTATTAATGCCAAATATTTTATGGGTATCACTATTTCCTAATGAGTTATGTGCCTTTAAGTGTTTTCTGAAAGGCACCTTGTATAGCAGCTATGATCAATTATGGACCGATAGGAAAACAATTTCACAGTAATATTTCTCTGTATATGAGCAATACTTCTGCCAAACTTTATAGTTAGTAATGATTTATGCCCGTTTAAGTGATTTTCGGGAGGGGACCTTGTATGGGAGCTATGACCAATTATGGACCGATCGGAAAAAACTTTCACAGTAATATTTCTATGCATATGGGCAATACTTATACCAAATTTTGTATGGATATCTTAATTTAGTAATGAGTTATGCGCGTTTAAGTGATTTTCGGGAGGGGACCTTGTATGGGAGCTATGACCAATTATGGACCGATCAGAAAAAACTTTCACAGTAATATTTCTAAGCATATGGGCAATACTTATACCAAATTTTATATGGATATCTTAATTTAGTAATGAGTTATGCGCGTTTATGTGATTTTCGGGAGGGGACCTTGTATGGGAGCTATGACCAATTATGGACCGATCGGAAAAAACTTTCACAGTAATATTTCTATGCATATGGGCAATACTTATACCAAATTTTGTATGGATATCTTAATTTAGTAATGAGTTATGCGCGTTTAAGTGATTTTCGGGAGGGGACCAATTTTGGACCGATCGGAAAAAACTTTCACAGTAATATTTCTATGCATATGGGCAATACTTATACCAAATTTTATATGGATATCTTAATTTAGTAATGAGTTATGCGCGTTTATGTGATTTTCGGGAGGGGACCTTGTATGGGAGCTATGACCAATTATGGACCGATCGGAAAAAACTTTCACAGTAATATTTCTGTACATATGGGCAATACTTATACCAAATTTTATATGGATATCTTAATTTAGTAATGAGTTATGCGCGTTTATGTGATTTTCGGGAGGGGACCTTGTATGGGAGCTATGACCAATTATGGACCGATCGGAAAACACTTTCACAGTAATATTTCTATGCATATGGGTAATACTTATACCAAATTTTGTATGGATATCTTAATTTAGTAATGAGTTATGCGCGTTTAAGTGATTTTCGGGAGGGGACCTTGTATGGGAGCTATGACCAATTATGGACCGATCAGAAAAAACTTTCACAGTAATATTTCTAAGCATATGGGCAATACTTATACCAAATTTTATATGGATATCTTAATTTAGTAATGAGTTATGCGCGTTTATGTGATTTTCGGGAGGGGACCTTGTATGGGAGCTATGACCAATTATGGACCGATCGGAAAAAACTTTCACAGTAATATTTCTATGCATATGGGCAATACTTATACCAAATTTTGTATGGATATCTTAATTTAGTAATGAGTTATGCGCGTTTAAGTGATTTTCGGGAGGGGACCAATTTTGGACCGATCGGAAAAAACTTTCACAGTAATATTTCTATGCATATGGGCAATACTTATACCAAATTTTATATGGATATCTTAATTTAGTAATGAGTTATGCGCGTTTATGTGATTTTCGGGAGGGGACCTTGTATGGGAGCTATGACCAATTATGGACCGATCGAAAAAAACTTTCACAGTGATATTTCTATGCATATGGGCTATACTTATACCAAATTTTATATGGATATCTTACTTTGGTAATGAGTTATGCGCGTTTAAGTGATTTTCGGGAGGGGACCTTGTATGGGAGCTATGTCCAATTATGGACCGATCCAAAAAATTTTTCTCTGAAAGAATTCTATTGACATAAGATTTTAAGTTGTAAAATTTTGTGAAGATATCGACATTGTGATGGAAGTTATTAACGAAAAACCCATTTTCCGGGAATATGTACTTTTGTATGGGAGGTATATGAAATTGTGGACCGATTCTGGCAATTTTCTGCACGGATCAAGATCTTGTGTAGAAACGAATGTATGGTGATTTTCATGGAATTATCTTGCATAGTTTAGGAGAAAATTACATTAGAATGTGAAAAAAATGCTTATTTTTTTCGAGGTTGTTTTAAACTTTGATTCATAACTTTTCCCGATGTGAACCGATATTGCTCATTTTCAATACTAAACTGTACCGGATAATAATGAATATTTTGGGTGAATTTGGTTAAATTATGTTGCTTCGTTTTAACGTGAGCGTGTTTTACACAGACAGACGGACGGACGGACGGACGGACGGACGGACAGACGGACATAGCTAAATCGACTCAGAATTTCATAAGGACCCAGAATATATATACTTTGTTGGGTCTCAGATGAATATTTCTTGGTGTTACACGCGGAATGACAAAGTTATATATACCCTCTATCACCACTGATGGTGGTGGAGGGTATAATGAGTTATGCGCGTCTATGTGATTTTCGGGAGGGGACCTTGTATGGGACCTATGACCAATTATGGACCGATCGGAAAACACATTCACAGTAATATTTCTATGCATATGGGCAATACTTATACCAAATTTTGTATGGATATTTTAATTTAGTAATGAGTTATGCGCGTTTAAGTGATTTTCGGGAGGGGACCTTGTATGGGAGCTATGACCAATTTTGAACCGATCGGAAAAAATTTTAACAGTAATATTTCTATGCATATGGGCAATACTTATACCAAATTTTATATGGATATCTTAATTAAGTAATGAGTTATGCGCGTTTAAGTGATTTTCGGGAGGGGACCTTGTATGGGAGCTATGACCAATTTTGGACCGATCGGAAAAAACTTTCACAGTAATATTTCTATGCATATGGGCAATACTTATACCAAATTTTATATGGATATAGCTATGACCAATTTTGGACCGATCGGAAAAAACTTTCACAGTAATATTTCTATGCATATGGGCAATACTTATACCAAATTTTATATGGATATCTTAATTTAGTAATGAGTTATGCGCGTTTATGTGATTTTCGGGAGGGGACCTTGTATGGGAGCTATGACCAATTATGGACCGATCGGAAAAAACTTTCACAGTAATATTTCTATGCATATGGGCAATACTTATACCAAATTTTTTTATGGATATCTTAATTTAGTAATGAGTTATGCGCGTTTATGTGATTTTCGGGAGGGGACCTTGTATGGGAGCTATGACCAATTATGGACCGATCGGAAAAAACTTTCACAGTAATATTTCTGTACATATGGGCAATACTTATACCAAATTTTATATGGATATCTTAATTTAGTAATGAGTTATGCGCGTTTATGTGATTTTCGGGAGGGGACCTTGTATGGGACCTATGACCAATTATGGACCGATCGGAAAACACTTTTACAGTAATATTTCTATGCATATGGGTAATACTTATACCAAATTTTGTATGGACATCTTAATTTAGTAATGAGTTATGCGCGTTTAAGTGATTTTCGGGAGGAGACCTTGTATGGGAGCTATGAGCAATTTTGAACCATTCGGAAAAAATTTTGACAGTAATATTTCTATGCATATGGGCAATACTTATACCAAATTTTTTATGGATATCTTAATTTAGTAATGAGTTATGCGCGTTTAAGTGATTTTCGGGAGGGGACCTTGTATGGGAGCTATGTCCAATTATGGACCGATCCAAAAAATTTTTTTCTGAAAGAATTCTATTGATATAAGATTTTAATTTATAAAATTTTGTTAAGATATCGACATTGTGATGGAAGTTATTAACGAAAAACCCATTTTCCGGGAATATGTACTTTTGTATGGGAGGTATATGAAATTGTGGACCGTTTCTGGCAATTTTCTGCACGGATCAAGATCTTGTGTAGAAACGAATGTATGGTGATTTTCATGGAATTATTTTGCATAGTTTTGGAGAAAATTACATTAGAATGTGAAAAAAATGCTTATTTTTTTCGAGGTTGTTTTAAATTTTGATTCATAACTTTTCCCGATGTGAACCGATATTGCTCATTTTCAATACCAAACTGTACCGGATAATAGTGAATATTTTGGGTGAATTTGGTTAAATTATGTTGCTTCGTTTTAACACCACTGATGGTGGTGGAGGGTATAATAACAAACATATTTTTTTTTAATTTGCGACAGACAAATTCATACATGAAATATTTAGATGTTTGTTTTATAGTTTCTTTGAAAAAACAAATAACAAGAGAATGTGGAACAATAAAAACTTTACGTTTAGAAACTCATTTTTTCATTTTTGCACATTTCACTTTCTTGTTTTTGAGAGCTAACACCGAACATAAAACTTTAATGTGTCTTTTCACTTCATTGTGTGTGAGTTTTTTTAAGGATTTAAGTGAATTTTTTTTACTTTAACATTAGTTTTAAAAGTTTCCAGAAAGAATTAAAGTTTTAACCGTATTTTGTTTCTGGCTACAAATAAAAAAGTAAGTCCCACAAAATCGTTAAATTACCACGGAGATCAACTTAAGTGTTGAATGCTTTAGAGGATGATGTGCTGGTTTTTCAACATTTAAAGTTTATTAGAAAAGAAAAGAGGGGCATAAAACATTTTGAAGACAAAAATGTTGCAAATTTTTAGAGACCTTAAGTCATGTTATTCCATCATTCGAAATATAGATCAATACAGTATATATGAAGGTCTGCCCGTCTCTCTGTATGTCTGTCTGTCTGTTTGTCCATCTGTCCGTCTGTCCGCCTGTTTGACTGTCTGTTGAAGACACAATTGAATCCAAACGGAGCGAGCTAGAGATCTGAAATATACACATGTTTTTAGTTGATGCTTTTCCTTTTATTAAACATGGGAAATATCGCTCCATGATTTCACCAAGTCCCCATATAAGATAGTAAGGAAAGCGATGAAAATTTTCTGTGTAATAACTAATATAAATAAAAGCTTCCCGCCATAGTTAACCTCACAAAGGGATATATATAGAGCCTTTAACATTAGCAAATCTTTCACAAATATATAGACAACACAAGAGAATCTGCTAGATTTAGTAAAATTCCTGCCAAAAGCTAATTTCCCGACCTTCAAATACATAAGTCACGGAAATCATAAGTGAAAGTATGACTTTGTCGGGAAGTATGCACTAAAATAACTCTCAAGAGTTATGTGATCCTTTCAACTCTACATGACATGCTTACGCATAGTAAAGTAAACTATAATGAAAATGAAACTATAGTCGGACATGGCCGACCAAATACGAATATTAAATGTGATTTATTTTCAATAACAAAGCATTAATATTGAAGTTTACTTTGGTTCCATATATATACATACATATTTAATATCTTTCTAGGTTAAATAATAGACCGATTTCACACATTTTCAAAGAGAAGAATATGATCCAAATGTTATCAAATTATCTTGAAAATTGCGACCTTTAAAGAGCGTACAAGGTTAACACGGATACACAGACAGACAGATAGACAGACAGGACGGGCGGATAGACGGACATAGCTTAATCGACTCAGGAAGTGATTCATTTAGGTAGGTGTAGGACAAATGCATAATACCCTTCCCACTATAGTGATGTGGGGTATAAGTATAATTTTCTAAGGAAGCTCAGTATTTACAAAGTCATATAATTTAGAGGGACAACTTAAAGCTACTTTCCCTTTAACTGTAGAATATTATATATAATTTCCATTAAAAACTCAATCAATTTTTATTATAAATTCATTGATCTTGCGACTTTTTAAGTAAGGGTCTTATTAAATTTATTGATTACATTTGTTTAACCTTTTATTTCTCATGATAAAATTAATTTATTTTATGTTTATTCCTTTTTTTCATTTCCTAAAAACCTCTTTTTTATAAAAACATGCCACCTTTAGTAAAGAAAGCAACCAAACGAGAAAAAAAAAAGAACTGAATAAAAACATGAAACAAATAAAAATTTCAGTAATCCTAAAATTACATAAAAATTCAATTTGTGTTTAAGGTTTAGTGCGGAATAAAACAGGAAATTTAACTCAAAGTCCAGTTGTTCTTTTTTATCCATTTACTCTGCAGTTACTCTTCTTACCCAAATTACCCTCATTAGTTATTGATGCATTACAGTCTACTAAACTAAAATAAGAAAAAAATTGGTAAAATGTAAAGACAAATCCAAAGGAATAAATAAAACGTTTTGTAATGCAAAAAAAAAAAAAAACATTTTGTTTCTGGTTTTTATGTACTTAGGCCATTGTATAAAGAGCTTAATTAATTAAAATTTCAAAAGGTTTCAACCCTAATGATAAAGGAGAATAACCACCAACTCTATTAACTCAATCACAGTTCATTTTCATGTGTCAGTTGAAAGTAAAAAGAAATGGGATTTTAAAACTCTATTGAATTTCCATTTCTATAAAAACAAACAAATCGTTTCCTATAAAGTTTTTAATTTATGTAATTGATAATGAACATTACTACTATTGTTTTCGTTAACATTTCAATATAAATAAATAAATCGAAAAAGGATAGAGTGACCAGTTTATCATATCTTTTCTTTTGTATGTTGTAGTTCTATTGGGAAAATTACTGTCCACGATTCAACTATATTTAACTAAATCCTCTAGTAATCTAATTGATCATGAAGAAACCCTTTAGCAAGACATCTTTTTTATTAATCGTGCACACTGATACTCTTATCTAATCCCTAGACTAGTTTTATGTTGACTAGCTGCTTTGTAACTGGATCAACCACATGCTAAGGAACAGATTGATAAGCTGCGAGATGTACGATGTAACTATCAGGAAAAAGGTAATTCGCGGTATACCACAGGTGGCATTATGTCACCTTTACTCTGGGTTACCACGATTAATAACCTCCTAAGGACCCTAACCGAGAAAGGACTTACACCTGTCTGGATATAAGGATATAAATTACTTGTGTAGAAGAGCTGAGGAGGCTCTGAATACGGTCTTGAGCTGGGCTCAACCGAGGTGCCTCAATGTTAACCCGACAAAAAATGGAAATCTGTCTTTTCACAAGAAAGACAAAAATTTCTACGTATACTGAACCTTGCTTCCTGGGCAAGAAGATACCAGTAACAGACAAAGTTAAGTACTTAGGTGTAATCCTCGACCGGAAATTAAAATGGAAACACCACATAGAGGATAAGATAAACAAGGTACATCGGTGATGGGCGATATGTAGCAGAACTATAGGCATGAAATGGGGTCTTAGTCCTACTATGACAAATTGACTTTATAAAAGTGTAATTAGACCAACTCTAGCTTATGCTTCAATAATCTGGTGGACTGCTTTAGACAAAAAGTGCAATATCAAACTACTGCTTGCGTATAAGTGGTGTCATGTGTACTAATTCAACCAAGGCTCTGGAAACGTTGCTAGATATTCCACCCATTGAAACATATTTAAGATATGAGGCGGCGCTTACAGCCGAACGGCTCTTTACTTTAGGCGAACTGGCCAAAAGCGGTTATAGGCCACGTCATCAATGTATACTGGACACATTGCAAGGTTATACACAATCACCGGATGTGCCTGATCGTATACCGGACACAGAATATGTCGAAAACTTTGAAACGCTGATCACAGATATAATGTCTTGGTCAAGCGGAACATTAGAGCAAATACCAGTAGGAATCCGTTGTTACACGGATTGAGGGACAATGTGGGGCTGGGGTTCTATATTGAAGACCCAAAAACAGAAATATACCACCGTTTACCAAATCATAACACAAGCTTCCAGGCGGAAGTACGAGCAATAACGGAATGCGTAAATTGGATTAGAATAAATATGGCGCCCACAGCGCTTAATGTATTTACCGACAGCCAGAAGCCAATTAAGGCATAGAATTTAATCTAAGACCGTATTGGATTGTAAGAAGGCTTTAGCTGAATACTCTCCCAGAGGTAAGGTTTACATCATATGGATACCAGCCCACTCGAGAGTAGTCGGCAACGAAAGGGCGAATCTAGTAGCTATAAAGGAAATTGAGCTCGAGGCAGTTAATCTGACAAACGCAACACCATTCGACGCAACAAAAGCTGAACTAAAAATATGGGTGAGAGAATCCCATAAGGCCTCTTAGAATAATGAAATAGTGGGTAGAACCACGAAGATCCTATGGGGTGACCCTGATGAGAGCGAGACGAAAAATGAGTAAGTCTGAAGTTAGTATGAGTAAGTCTGAAGTTAGTATTAGTATACACAGGATTACGCGCATATCTATGCAAAATTGGAAGTGCGGATTCAGACGAATGTAGAGCATGTGGAGAGGACAGTGAAACTCTGGATCACTTTCTTTGCCACTGCCAGGCATTCGTCGAAGTTAGATCCAAGTATCTTGGAAGTGATAATATTCCAAAAATAATATTCCTGACTAACACACTGAATGAAAGATTCTTAGGAATTACGTTCAGGAAACTGAGTTTCTGAACACTGAAAAATAATTAATTCAATGAACTTTTTTTTATTCATGATAAGGAGCGCACAACATGCCTGATAGGGGCTTAGGTGTATTTCTTCGGATTTGATGTAGTATATGTACATCCCAAGACCCTATAACGTCCGTTAATTCTGGACTTGGTTCTAAATAAATCTTTAAAGTAGTTGCACTTTTGTTCTTACTGTATTCTACCAGACAGCTGATAATTTTTACTATAAATAAATATTTAAACCTGACCACCCTCATACTTATACTCTGGCAAATTGTATAAAATATAGTTTGTAGATATAAATAAGTAGATATATTTACGTAAAAGCTTTTAACATCTGTTAACCACCATATTAAGCACTTCAAATGGCTCTAACGACTGTACGAATATGCAACCATAAGTTTAAGTTATTTAAGTGTAACCAAGATAGAAAGAATGATCTACTTTAATATAAAATGGCATCAATGCAAGTACATTTCTTTCCTTATCCACTGCATTGTGTTGCAAAAGGGACACACAGTGGGACAAAGGGAATTTATTTAGGTGAATTGGAATTATAATAGATTTGACTTATTCCAAAAGACATTAGGCCAGAGTTTGTCTACTTTCTCATTATCAAATTCAACGAAATTTAATATAAGATCTTCATATGTAAATTAACGGTAATTTTTTGCTCCAGATTGTTATAGTGCGGTGTTTACATGATTTAAATAATATGATGTTTAAAATCAAAGCTTCTTACCTACTTTTCTCCCCACATGATGCTCTATGAAATTACGACAGGGCTTTTAAGATTTAACAGTTACTGCTACCTTCCCTCGCCTCTCATAGACAAAGCTGAAGATCTTGCTATAAGGAACAAAAAATTTGAACAAATAAAAACCATCATCTTTAAGATCAATATCTGAAAAAAACTAGGATTTTTCCGTGTTAAAAAAATATATAAAGTGCTTCTCTAAATTAGGCGTATACTTAATATTTGTAATACCAAGAAATAATTAACACGTATACGTACAGGTATCGTTGTAGTACAATTTCACAATGTAAAACAGAATGATTTATCTTCTTGACCGAGGCATATATACCAGATTGTCTCAGGAATTGTGGCCGGGAATTGTGTGAGCAGCGAGTGCATTATGATGTAGGATATGAACTTTGATGAAGTCATTTAGTTCCATTTTTCGTTGAGTCTTTTGGTATGAATTTGTATATAATTAGAACCTCTGAATTTAAACTCATAATCCATAAAACATAATTTTCAACACTTAAGACCACTGTGAAACATAAAGTATAAGGGTAGAATTGAATAAACAAGTTTAATATATCCCTAACTAAGATGAAACGACACAATTGCAGCCACATCTCGACCAACACCTGTACTAAATATTTACAAACATGTATATACATACACACATAAATACATACATAAGTATATGTATGTATGTCTGTGAGTTTGAGTGAATAAGTGTGCTTGAGGAGAAAAATTACCACTATATGTTTAAAACTACTTTACTTACTCATGTCCTTTTTTATCTGGGAATTCAATTTTAGTCTCCTTATAAAGTAGTTTTTCCCCTGTTTTTCATTTTTATTACTCTCCATCATTATCCACACATACATTGAAAGGATTTTGTTATTGTTGCTGTTCTCTGCTAAAATGCACTTAAACTGTAACAAAAGAAGCAAAAAGAGAAAAAAGGTAAAAAATGCAATTGCATTATATGTCCCCATCAAGCGAAACGACTTTGTATTACAATTGCATATACAAGGTACGAATGTGTGTGTCATATGAGTTTCGTTTTTAGTTGTAATGTTTCAGGAACAAATTTGAAGTGAATTCTTTGTGTGTATGTGATGTATAGTTTAAATGCAGTAAAGTGAAAGTCTGACAAAAAAAAAAAAAATGATAAAACTAAGCCACAGTATTAAATTTTTATATGTATGTATGTATATGTCATACATATACATTACAAAGCGTTTATGTGTTTTCTTTCTGTAGAGATGCAAAATGGTATACATTTCTATTAAATTAAATTTAAAATGCATGTAAGAAAATGTTTATTAATTAGTAATCATTATTAATTAGTAATCATATGTACATTATGATAGTGGGATTAGAAGTCACTTGCACGCTGAGCGAGATATTGACAGTCAAAAGTTACAAAAGTTCTTTTGCGAATCTTTCGCTTATTATATGCCATACGCATTTTAATGCTATTATAGTTTCTTTATAGAATTAAATTGTTTATATTGATGGATGAAAACAATTTTTGCAAATTAATAATGATTTCAATATTTAAGTATAATTTCATCTTTAATTTATTTAAAAAACTTACTGAAATAATATAATTTATAAAAATGAAAACTCTTTAATTTTTTTTCCGTAAAATTTAATTTTAATACTTAATTTCTTTTTTAAATTCTCTCTATTGTCAGTTGTTTAAATTATGAAATACAAAGAAAACACTGAAAACTTTTAAAGTGTAAATAGCAGTTCCGTGTTATAATTCATCTAAGTTAAGTGTAATAATAATGATTAATGACATGCTATATTTATGGCTGCTACAAAAAAAATGTATATCTACATGCTAAAAATATTTAATATTCTGGAAAAAAACAACTAAAGATAATTCAAAAGTTTTAATAGGTTGACCAGAGTTAGTTTTTTTAAGAGATATACTTAGGGTCTTATTCATAAACTTTTATCAAAGGTTTATAAATCAAATTTTCATATAAAATTAGTACTATAAACCTTTGATAAATGTTTATGAGTAAGGCAGTTAGTTTACATTTCAGCTAGAGAAGAAATATTTTAAGTAACTACTCTATTCTGCATTTGTTTCGATTATCATTTTATAAATATTTTCATTTCATAATATGGTTACCTTAAAACCAACATTGCCCTAACAGGAAAATGCGTTCGTTGATTTATGAAAATTTATACATAATTTAAAAAAATTGGTTTTCATGTACACACACACACACACCCACAGACATCAACATAACAGTTATGTAAGTTTAACAAGGAAAAATATTAACTGTTGAAAGCTTAAATGATTTAAAATGACCAAAAGGTTAAATTTTTTGTCGTTTTGCCAATTTGTATGGGGTTTCCTTTATGGATTGTATGATATTTAAAACAATATTGATTTTCGGTTGACTTCAGTCATATAGTATATGGAAAATAAAACTTTTAATATATATTATTATTTATTTACTCGTCCTTAATATTAGTAACAGAGCACCAAAAGAATCTGTTAAGGGAAAAAAAATTAAACGATTTTGAGTGGTTTATTTAATATAGTTTATATTATTTGTAATATAGTATATAGTCTAGTCTACAATCTATAGTCTAGTCAAGTCTAGTCTAGTCTAGATTAGACTATAGTCTAGTCTATAGTCTAGTCTATAGTCTAGGCTATAGTCTAGTTTATAGTCTAGTCTATAGTCTAGTCTATAGTCTAGTCTATAGTCTAGTCTATAGTCTAGTCTATAGTCTAGTCTAGTCTAGTCTATAGTCTGGTCTATAGTCTAGTCTGTAGTCTAGTCTATAGTCTAGGCTATAGTCTAGTCTATAGTCTAGTCTATAGTCTAGTCTATAGTCTAGTCTATAGTCTAGTCTATAGTCTAGTCTATAGTCTAGTCTATAGTCTAGTCTATAGTCTAGTCTATAGTCTAGTCTATAGTCTAGTCTATAGTCTAGTCTATAGTCTAGTCTATAGTCTAGTCTATAGTCTAGTCTATAGTCTAGTCTATAGTCTAGTCTATAGTCCAGTCTATAGTCTAGTCTAGTCTATAGTCTAGTCTATAGTCTAGTCTATGGTCTAGTCTATAGTCTTGTTTATAGTCTAGTCTATAGTCTATGGTCTATGGCCTTAAAATTGATGGAACGCCGCTTCGAATAAGTTCTTTTTAAGACTGTGCTATAAGCCATCAGATATTTGCAAATATTTAAGAAAAACCTTAAGCTTACTACTTTACTAGAAATTACAAACAAGCAAAACACATACAGATGCTTACAGACACATAGATAAATAAGCCTGAAAAATATACAACTGCCAAAATATACAAAACCATAATATGATTAAGAAGATGATTGGCTTTATCATCGTCTTTATCCCCAAAAAGAAATACTAACATTCTTTGGAGAATAAAATAAAAAAAAAAAAACGAAATAGCTGCAAAAAAATTAGGAACGCAATTCTCTAATGTACAAAAAAGTAGATCTCACTTGAGTGTTTTTAAACTGTATTCGGCATATGTATTGTTGGTAAGGCTATACACATATGTACATTGTACATACGAAAATTTTTATATATATGTACACAAAAATATGTAGGCACTACATATTCAACACGTTCCATACGTTAATGCTTTCATAAAAGCGATATTAAGCATATTGAATGTTTGCTTGTTTATGTATGTAAATACACCCAATAGACAAAGAAATTGTAAGAATAAATATTTATATACATTTTGTCTGATATAAGAATAGATAATCATTCATGTCAAATAACGTCTTGAGTTTTAACAAAATTTTGTTGATAAATACAATTATTTGTTGAAGAAATACTTAGTTATTGAAAATATTTCACAATAAATATTATGAGTGAATAAATAGTGGTAATGAATTCCAAAAATATTGATCCATAATGACCTAATTCTAAATTAAGGGTAACTTCATATCCGAAATCATTTTAAATTTATTATACGTTTTTTGAATTTTAAATTTGATTGAGAAAAAATATTTTGAAGATAAATGGTCTAAGTATTAAAACAACTGAGGAACACTAAAAGTATAAGGGGAATATGCTTGAGCAAGTATCAGTCAGTACATACTGAGACAGAAACGCCAAGAATTCAATGTTTTGATGTTCAGCCTTCCCTAATTCTACATTAAAATTAATCTACATACCTATTGCTCTTTCTTGTTATCGTTTCAATTGCACTATAATGTTCCAGTTATCCTCCGATGGTTCCGAAACTTTTCATATAAACTAAACTTCTACATTTTTGTCATCAGAGAATATGGTGGAAAAAGGACTCCCTGTAGTTCAAATGAACCAACTTGTATTCAAACTACAGTGAGAGAAAGGGAATGCTTTAATTAAGAGGGATAAGTGTCTTAGTATCGAAGAGCTACTGATCAGTGCTATTAGAGTTTGTTTCGCAAAAGCAACAGCAATGCCCGATAAAAGGTATGAAGATTATCTAGTTTGATTCCAGATAACATTGAGGGCTCCTCCAGAAATCAATGTCCCAGATATCGGTATGACTTAGAAGATGTTCAATTAATTCCTCTTCTTTCTCATCTTGATCGCTTCTACTGCAGTCATTGTGAGGTATACCAAGTCTCATTGAGTGGTTATCAAATTTATACTGCGCTGTGAAGACAGCTTTCATTTTCTGACTTGGGATCAGCTATGTTTCAAAAGATAGTCCGTGCGCTCCTTGTCTAGCTTTTTACATATCTTCCTCGTTTGATCACAATTTGGTTCATTCCTCTATCTTGCCTGGGAGAGTTCGTAAAATATATTATTACAGAAATAATATGTGTACGTCCGAGTTGGGCTATATTGAACCAGTTTTCGCAAGCTCGCCTTTATGAATGTCCAGCATTCTTGGATTAGTCTTGATGTAGATAACCGATGATACTAGAGCCAGTTTAATGCTTTATGGCTCAAATTTTTGGCCTTAACTCGGTTACTAAGTATATCGGCATTAAAACTATTAGCCGACTTAAAGCTGTATTGTAATTTTTTACTCACCGATGTTATCATAATTTCGAACATACATGAGTATTGGGTAAGCTTTGCAAATCTATTGCATTAATATGTAAATGTATGTATGTATGTATGATTTCTTAAGCATGAGGTCACAAACATATAATCAAACTAAATTTGTACGTTTGGTATTATATTGTGATGATTCGTGGTGTTGGTTGCTGGTGTTGGAGTGTCTGTATGGGATGCGTGTTAAGATTATTGATATTTTCTAATATACAAATTGACGCAAAGCATATGAATATGTTTGTAATTTACATATAAATGTATTCACATAGACGCACACACACAGAGATAAATACACAAACAATCGTACAATTTTTTTTACATAACTATTACGCATACACGTAGCATACATTTACACAAGTTATACACAAACACTTTATATGGTTTTCTACAATTTATGTAGAAAAAGTTATCGTAATGCTTACGGTTAATACGTGTCAGATATTATAAATTCATAGATTATTATTTTGACATCCAGCAAAAAAAAAAAAAAATGAGAAAAAATATATTGCAAAATCCTTTAGTAACAAGTTCTTTTTTTTATTGTTATTTGCTTTTTTCATTATTTTCTCTATACATTTTTCGACATCAAAAAGTAAAGTAGAAAAATGTTGACTAAAAATTTGTTACATGATTTAGCAAAAATACATTGGCATGTGAAAACAAAGAGTACAAAGGATTTGCTTAATAATCCCGGATATATGAGGGGAAATAATCATATGATATTTTTCTCATCAATAGTGATGAGCAAAAAAAAAAAAAGAGGTAAAAATATTTCTAATAAAAAAATTCCTTTATATTCGGCTTAAGTAGACTTGTGTGAATTTTTCATTTTTTAAGGGCCAATCATATGGATGATTAAATTTTAAAACTATTGTTATATTCATAATCAAAATCGATAGTTTGGAAGAAAGTAAGAGAATGATTTTATGACATGTATGTGTTTTTGGTTAAATGTGTGTCAGAAATTTTAAAAGAAATTGTCATTAAAAGGATGTACAATATGTCAAGCAAAACAATGTAGTATAAAGAATCAATTTATTTATATTAGTTCTTTGATGTCCTAGTATGAAATGAAAGAAAACTTTCATTTAGTATTATGTGACCAAAACAATATCACTAAGTCAATAAAATACTGAATTCTATTAATTTTGTTTATATCATGAGAGAAATCTTAGTAAAAGATGTAATTTGAAAAATTTAATTATATTTTAAATTTTATAAAATCCATATTAATCATACGCCTTGATAACTCATACGTCCCAATGGAATCAGTATTAATAGCGAATGGTTAACAGTTCGTAAATATTTTTTTACATAATCATAAAAACTAAATACTGAATTTTTCGGGATAATTCATACAGTTCTGTCTGTCTAGTGTATATATAGAGCAAATTCTTTCTATACCAGAAACTTTTGTATGAATGTACAATCGAGAGATTTAAATTAAATTTAAATTAAGGGTCGTATTCATAAACTTTTTTCAAAGGTTTATAAATCAAATTTTCATACAAAATTTGTTCTATAAACCTTTGATAAATGTTTATGAATAAGGCAGTAAATATAAGTATTTATTAAGCGATACTTTTATATATAAAACTTTTTTCGTTTTTTATACTTCTCCCACAACCATCGTTCTAAAATCAACGCAATATTTATATTATTTTAGACTACTGATAAAATTTGCATAAAAAATTATCAAGGAATTATATAAAATTGATGATGTTACTTGACATTTAACTGCTGCTAATAAAATTATTTACAAATCATTTAATTTACGACATCAGACAGTGCAAAAAAAAAAAAACAAACAAGTAAGAGTGCTATATTCGGCTGTGCCGAATCTTATATACCCACCATCAAACCGTAAGCCGAAAACGAATGCTCCCCTATAAACATCAGGATAATATTACTCATCAAATTAACTGAGGAGGAACTTATATGAAAGGTGGGGTGAATTATTGACCATTTTTCATAAATTTTTTAGACCGATTTTGGTTCATATAAAACATTTTTACATCGAATATTAATTCCCGACACTTTCCTCATGAAATTCGGTAGAATGATTTACGTTCCTATAAAAGTTTCTTATGTTTTGGCGTTTAAGTAATTATCTGAAGAGGTCCTTATCTGGGGTGTAGGGATAATTATGGACCGATCCACATTAAATTTGGTGGAGAGTATTTTGTTCGTAAGATATTTACTTATGTCAAATTTCATTGCTATACTTGTATTTTTAAGCCAGTATTGATCGTTAAAGTCGTTTTTTGAAGGGGATCTTATTTGGAGACCTTATATGGAACAGGGTCAGTTATGGACCGATCTATATAAAATTTGATAGAGAGATTTTGGCTCGCATGGAACTTATGTGTGTCGAATTTTATCGCTATACTCGTATTTTTAAGGCAGTAACGTTAAAGTCATTTTCTGAAGGGGACCTAATATGAGGGGTAGGGTCAATTATTGACCGATCCACATAAACTGGTGTCAATTATTGACTAATTATTGGTAGAGAGATTTCACTCGCATGAAACTTAAGTGTGTCGAATTTCATCGATATATTTTTTAGCCAGTAATGAAAGTTATAGCCATTTTCTGAAAGGGACCTTATATGGGGCGTAGGGTCAAATATGGGCCGATCTTCACAAAATATGGGAGAGATATTTTAGTTCCTCAAAAACTTGTTTACGTTGATTAACTATCATTTTGAAACATGTTATAAGAGTTAAAGTTATTTTCTGAAGGGGAGCTTATATGGGGGGTAGGGTCAATTATGGGCCGATTTCCAATAAATTTAGCTGAGCTATTTATGTTCCCCTAAAACTTGGACATGTCGAATTTCGTTGCATTGCTATCATTTTGAAGCAAGTTATGACCGTTATAGTCGTTTTCTGAGAGGTACCTTATATGGGGGGTAGGGTCAATTATGGACCGACTCTCGTAAAATTTCGTAGGGAGAGTTTGGCTCATATAAAACTTGTTTATGTAGAGTTTCATTGACATACTTATGTTTTTAAACAATCTATGACTGTTTACACTGTTTTTCGGAGGGCCACTTGTATGGGCGCTATGCGAAAACATAGACCGATATAGCCCATTTTCAATACCAAACAAACTGAAATAAAAATATTTATGCAGAATTTCAGCTCCTTAGCTTTTCTCGTTCGGACTCTATCATGCTTTCAACAGACAGACGGACGGACGGACGGGCATGGCTAGATCGTCTTAGAATTTAATAAGGACCCAGAATATATACTTTTGTGGATCTGTGACCAATATTTCGATGTGTTACAAACGGAATGACAAAAACAATATACCCCCCATCTTTTTTGATGGTGGGTATAAAAGACAAAAGTTTATACAAGTAATTATCGAAATATGTATAAGATAAGTATAAGATAAAACTGTTCTTGATTTTTGTTTTCTAATAAATCAGTGACATTATGCCGAATTTTTAGCATATAACCACAATTAAGGCATGCTCTTTAAATTAAATACGAATTGAATCTTTAATGATATCTTGAATCAATTATAGACCAAGTTATTTCGAATTTTATATAGTGATTTATTTTTAAAAACAACATTTGAAATGATTGGAATTTTTCACTGATTCTCATAAAATTTGGAACAGATTTTTTAGTTCCTATAAAACTACTTTTGTTGACTTTCATTACTGTACTTGTAGTTTTATTGAATCAAAAATATTGTTTGTGCAACCGAAAATCAGTTTATTCTCAATTAATCACTCAATCATTCAAATCTATGTTTCCCCCTTCAAAATAGCGGAGTTGGGGGGTAATGACTACATTTTCAATTACATTTGAAGTAATTGTAATTGAAGCTTTACCAATTACAATTACTTGTAATTGTAATTGAAGTTTTAACAATTACAATTCTTTGTAATTGTAATTGAAGTTTTGACAATTACAATTACTTATAATGGTAATTGAAGTCTTGCCAATTACAATTACTTGTAATTGAAGAATTTCCAATTATAATTACTTGTAATTGTGAATTTTGTTCCTTAGAATTACATGTAATTTGTAATTAGTAAACCTTAATGGCAATTACAAGTAATTTTAATTGGAAACTTCAATTACAATTACAAGTAATTGTGATTGGTTATTGGTCAATTACACATTACAAGTAATTGTAATTGGTTATTGATCAATTACACATTACAAGTAATTGTAATTGGAAAAATTTCAATTACAATTACAATTATTTGTAATTGGATATTACTCAATTACACATTACAAGTAATTGTAATTGACCATGTAATAAATTACTTTGTGTAATCATTATCCCCCATGCCTGCAAAATAGTATGAAAGAAGATTTATACAATAATTTGCATTTAACGACACAACTTTAATTTTCATTAATATAAATTCAAATTTACGATTATGTTTTGTCTGATTTCTATCGGCTGCTTTAACCATAACCCCAAAATGTTTTAATTATTTAAATTAAACTTTATATTAAAAGCAAAACAGACAAAACAGTCATTTTATTTTATCACCATAATTTTATACATAAATAACTAAGTTTTGGCGTATTTATTGAGTGTAAAAAATATAACAGTAAAAGTTTAATGAAGCAAAATTGTGTTCAATGATGTAATTTTGCTCATATTCTTGTATTAATGAATTGAGTTATATATACATAACTTTTATATACAATAGTAGTATATATTTTGCAAGACCATTGTTATGTTTAAAAAAAATCAATAAATTTGAACTTGAACTTGCCGCTATGTCTGTCAGACTAGCTTGCTGACTTTACTTGACTGTTTGTTTTAATTCATCTACGTGGGTATTATTATACCCTACACCACTATAGTGGTGAAGGTATTATGCGTTTGGGCTGATGTTTGTAACACCCAAAAATATTGGTCCTACACCTACCTTAAAGTATACCAATCGGCTCAGAGTCACTTCCTGAGTCTATTAAGCAATGTCCGTCTGGCCATCCGTCTGTCATTGTGTTCATGTAAAAGTACCCTACAGGTCGCAATTTTAAAAAAAATTTAATGAAATTTGGAACATGCGCGGACGTTGAAATCGGTCCATTATTTCGCCAAGACCCAATCTCTTAACTATCTAATATATATCCAACAAGTTACAGTGCTATATTCGGCTGAGCCGAATCTTAAATACCCTCCACCAGCTACTTTTATATAAATGCTTTTCTAATTCATCAAATATTTGTAAAAATAAGTTTTCTCATGTCTTAAATAGAAAAATCCTATGATTTACAGTTTAAATCTATTACAATTCCAAGATTTATTGAACATTACAATCGCCATTTTCTTTATATTTTTATAGGGCTTAGCAATATTTAGTAATTTGCATGTATGCATGTGTGTGAAAGATTTAAGGATTTTAAAAATACATATATGTATATAATTTTGTTCTACACAAATTGATAATGCAACTAGTTAAATACGGTTAAAGCGCTTTTAGGGGAAGGACCTAGTATGAGAGATATGACCAAATATAGACCGATCGTAAAAAATTTTTTAAGCTAAATTTCTATACATAAAAGCTATATTTCAGTCAACTTTTGTATCTATATCGTAATTTAGTAATAAGTGATTTTCTGAAGGGAACCTAGTATGGGACCGAGCGCATGTTATGAACCGATCGTGAAAAAATCTTGAAATAGAATTTTTGTATACAAAACTAACATTTGTGCCAAATTTTGTATCAATAGCTTTATTTGGTAATGAGTAATGTGCGTTTAAGAGATTTTTGTAAAAGGAACTTGTATGGGAACTATGAACAATTATATATATAAAGTTATGTGCATTTAAGTGATTTTCGGGAGAGGACCTTGTATGGGAGCTATGACCAGTTATGGACCGATCGTAAAACTATTTTATAGTAATATTTCTGTGCATATTTCTCAGTAATATATTTCTCGTAACAAATTTTATATGGATATCTTAATTTACTAAGGAGTTTTGCTCGTTTAAGTGATTTTCGGGAGATGACCTTGTATGGTAGCTATGGCCAATTATGGACCGATGGGAAAAAACTTTCACAGTAATATTTCTATGCATATGGACAATACTTGTACTAAATTTTATATGGATATCTTAATTTGGTAATGAGTAATGTGCGTTTAAGTGATTTTCCGGAGGGGACCTTGTATGGGAGCTATGACCAATTATGGACCGATCGAAAAAAAATTTCACAGTAATATTTCTGTGCATATGAGTAATACTTGTGCCAATATATATTGATATCTTAATTTAGTAATGAGTTATGCGCGTTTAAGTGATTTTCGGGAGGGGACCTTGTATGGGAGCTATGACCAATTATGGACCGATCGGAAACAATTTTCACAGTAATATTTCTATGCATATGGGCAATGCTCGTACCAAATTTAAATGGATATCCTAATTTAGTAATGAGTAAAGCGCGTTTAAGTGATTTTCGGGAGGGGACCTTGTATGGGAGCTATGACCAATTATCGACCGATCGAAAGAAAATTTCACAGTAATATTTCTGTGCATATGGATAATACTTGTACCAAATTTTATATGGATAGCTTAATTTAGTAATGAGTTATGCGTGATTAAGTGATTTTCGGGAGGGGACCTTGTATGGGAGCTATGACTAATTATAGACCGATCGGAAAAAACTTTCACAGTAATATTTCTGTGCATATGAGTAATACTTGTGCCAAATTTTATATTGATATCTTAATTTAGTAATGAGTTATGCGCGTTTAAGTGATTTTCGGGAGGGGACCTTGTATGGGAGCTATGACCAATTATAGACCGATCGGAAAAACTCTCATAGTAATATTTCTATGCATATGGACAATACTTATACTAAATTTTATATGGATATCTTAATTTGGTAATGAGTAATGTGCGTTTAAGTGATTTTCGGGAGGGGACCTTGTATGGGAGCTATGACCAATTATGGACCGATCGAAAGAAAATTTCACAGTAATATTTCTGTGCATATGGATAATACTTGTACCAAATTTTATATGGATAGCTTTATTTAGTAATTAGTTATGCGTGATTAAGTGATTTTCGGGAGGGGACCTTGTATGGGAGCTATGACTAATTATGGACCGATCGGAAAAAACTTTCACAGTAATATTTCTGTGCATATGAGTAATACTTGTGCCAAATTTTATATTGATAGCTATAACCAATTATGGACCGATCGAAAAAAAAAATTCACAGTAATATTTCTGTGCATATGAGTAATACTTGTGCCAAATTTTATATTGATATCTTAATTTAGTAATGAGTTATGCGCGTTTAAGTGATTTTTGGGAGGGGACCGTGTATGGGAGCTATGACCAATTATGGACCGATCGGAAAAAACTTTCACAGTAATATTTCTATGGCTATGGGCAATGCTCGTAACAAATTTTATATGGATATCTTAATTTAGTAAGGAGTTATGCGCGTTTAAGTGATTTTCGGGAGATGACCTTGTATGGTAGCTATGGCCAATTATGGACCGATGGGAAAAAACTTTCACAGTAATATTTCTATGCATATGGACAATACTTGTACCAAATTTTATATGGATATCTTAATTTGGTAATGAGTAATGTGCGTTTAAGTGATTTTCCGGAGGGGACCTTGTATGGGAGCTATGACCAATTATATATATATTATATCGGAAAAAACTTTCACAGTAATATTTCTATGCATATGGACAATACTTATACCAAATTTTATATGGATATCTTAATTTGGTAATGAGTTATGTGGGTTTAAGTGATTTTCGGGAGGGGACCTTGTATGGGAGCTATGTCCAATTATGGACCGATGCAAAAAATTTTTTCTCTGTATGAATTCTATTAATATAAGATTTTAATTTACAAAATTTTGTGAAGATGTCAACATTGTGGCGGAAGTTATTAACAAAAAACCCATTTTCCGGGAATATGTACTTTTGTATGGGAGGTACATGAAATTGTGGACCTATTCTAGTAGTAGATTCAGCAGGGATCAAGATCTTGTGCAGAAATGATTGCTTGGTGATTTCCATGAAATTATCTTGCATAGTTTTCGAGAAAATTACATCAGAATGTGTAAAAAATGCTTATTTTTTCCGAGGTTGTTTTAAATTTTGATTCATAACTTCTCCCGGTGTGAACTGATTTTGCCCATTTTCAATACCAAACAATTTAGGAAAATGATGAACATTTTGTTTGAATTTGAATTCTATTGCTTCGTTTTATCGTGAGCGTGTTTTACACAGACATACGGACAGACGGACATAGCTAATTCGACTCAGAATTTGATAAGGACCCAGAATATATATACTTTGTTGTGTCTCAGATGAATATTTCTTGGTGTTACACACGGAATGACAAAGTTATATATACCCTCTATCACCACTGATGGTGGTGGAGGGTATAAAAATCAGTACAATGTACTGATGTTTGTAACACTCAAAAATATTTGTCCTTAAGTATACCAGTCGGTTCAGAATCACTAACTAATTCGATTAAGCTATGTCCGTCTTTGTGACCGTGTAAACTTTGTGTAAATCCTACAGCTCGTAATTTTCAATACGATTTGGTGAAATTTGTTATACTCTTAGCTGTGTCCAATGACGAAGGCTTTTCAAAATTGTGGAAATCCGTCTTTTATTTCTTCTAGTCAGCACACAACCGTACATGAGTAGACATTATTTGAAACCTATGTAAGATTCAACACAAATGTTTTATTATTGAAAATTAATCACATTTAATATTCGCAATTGGTGTAGGGTATTATATGGTCGGCCACGCCTGACTATAGTTATACCCTACACCACTTTAGTGGGGAGGGTATAACTATTTAGCTATGTCCATCCGTCTATCCGTCCGCCCGTCTGTCTGTTTTGTAATCAAACTACAGGTCGCAATTTTGATGATAGTGCAATAATCTTCTATGGTACCGGAGACGAAACCTATTGAAAATGGTTAACATCGGTCCATTATTTCACCTAGCCCCCATACAACTGAACCCGATGAATAGGGCTTTTAGGTTGATAATTATGTTTAATATACTCGTATCTCGTACCAAGTTCTATACTAGTATTGAGGACTCTCATTAATTTTACAATTATAGGGTCTCATTTGACCGTAGCCCCTATACAAAGCCCCCTTCAAAATTTGACTTAAATGTCCAGAATTTTATTCAACAATAAATGGCTTAAGAATGTCTGAGGCAAGGTACAATTCAACTTAAATGCTTTATTATGAAAATTAAATCACATTTTATTTTTGTAACAGGTGTAGGGTATTATATGGTCGGCCTCGCCCGACTATAATTTCTTACTTGTTTTTTGTTGGAAATTTTATTAAAGTTTTTTTTGTTTGTGCTTAAACAATATTTTATGGTAAATCTATGTTAGAATTATGACATTATTAGTAGTATGAGTATTTGTTATTATGTGACCCATGTACTATTTAAATCTCTTGAGTGCTTTGTCCATTAAAAATAACAAAAGCGAATTTTGACACGTAATGGCACTTGTTAAATATTTTACGTAGAAAATTCATTTTCCCTACTGCTGGTTACTATCGCTTAACAGAATTCGTATTAGTCTGTGTTTCAGTCTTGTTTTTCCAACATCATAATTTTTTTTATGTATGTTTCTATTCGGTAGAATCTATTATGCAGCATGTATATGTCTTTGTCTGAGTATGGTTTTTGGAGTACTTCATTTCTATTGTTGACAGTCTGACAGTTATTATGACGGTATATACATACATATATGCTGAAGATAAGGACTCACAAGTGTTTATATAAATGTAGGAAAAGTTTTTTATTTATTTATGTGGAGGATTAGGGTAGCCTTGAAAACAGTCTAATTGTTTTAATTATATCCTACACTTGGGAGGGTTTTATGCGTTTCTAACACACCTACAACCACCTTAATATGATTCTGATTTCAATTGCCTTTTTGTCTGTCTGTCTGTCTGTCCGTCTGTGTGTGTGTCCTTGTAAACCTCTACGCAATTTCAAGATTATTTGATGACATCTGGCTCATACTCTGCTTTTAATCCTCATAGCTGTTCACATACAATAATTCCAACCTTTTTATGGTGGTCCTGCCTAATATACACTTATTTATTTGTAATGTAATGTTTATGAAAATAACGACTTTCTGTTGTTAATTAAAATATAAACAACAAAGTTATGGAATTTAAAACAATGATTTAATTAATTCATCTGACACCCAACTAAGTAAATACATATGCACATGTATGTATATGTATTTACTTAGTAGTCAATTTATTTAAGTCCGTCTGTCTGGTTAAATACTATAATGTTAAAATTAACACATTTCGATGAATTTTGACATCTGCAGATGTGAATGAAGCAATATTTTCGATTCGCCTCCTTTTCGCTCCTTGTGATGCTTCCTTTTTGAAAAATGTTATCTAAATTATATTGTATAAAAACGTATGAATTTAGTTAATTAAGTATATTATAAAATTTTTAAATTTTTATTGAAATAATAATTTTTCCCCATAAATCTTACTTATGGGCAATCATTTTTAAAGGATTCCTTTCTAATACTTCATACTTTCATACAAAAAAGGACTAAATTTTACAATTTCATTGTATTTATAACCCTCTTTAACGCAATTAAATTTTAATTTCATTCATAAGAATGAAATGAAGAAATATTTTAGAAAATAATGTCAAATAATAACGCTTATAGGGAAAACTTAAATGTACACTTATACTCAATAGTGTCCTAACTCAAAAATATAATTTTGAGAAAATCGGCTTTGAGTAATAGGTTTTGAGAAAAGATATTTAATACTCATATATAAGTAGTACAGGGTAATCCAAATACTATAATGTTTTGGAATCATATGAATAAAATAAGTACTTTTAGTGTGCTGGAAATACGATTTTGACCATGGGCTAATTCTTGGTCGAATCTTTGAGACAGTATAGATACATTAATCCAACTACGATTTTGTCATATCACATAAGCTGCCACTACATCATTGGTGCACCAAATCACTCTTAACCAATCCAACACGTTCCATAACTTCACAAGACTGCGCAGACCACTACTGAATTCTTCAATCTTTGAATTATTAGGGATACAGTGGTCCAACTATGATTCTGCCATCCCAACTAAGTTATCACTATGTCTTTGGCGCATCATGTCACTCTTAACTCAACTCCAACACATTCTATAACATCTTAAGACGACATATTTGATAGTCTAAAATATGTCACTAATATATCTACATCCTCCATCATGGCGCACTAGTCCTGCCACAGAATGATGGAAGCATTAATTTAATTAAATTAACCATATAGGACAACTGTTAAGTAAATGTACTGTAAAATTCCCTGAAATACCAAGGTATTAAATTTCAGTACTTGTCCTACTTTGGAATCCTAAAAGGAAATTTTCCTGAAATCTGCCAATCATTAAACATTTGCTGCTTTGAGGTCCTTAAAGCATTCCATAATTATTCGTAACGGTATCCCATGAAATAATTACGTTTTAACCAGATAATTCTCCGAACGGATCAAACACTCAATGACAACGGGATATAGAGGCAGCAACTCAACCGGTTCAATGCATTCCTTAACGATTGATCGTGTATTTGCTTACATATACATAAAGATATTCACATATTGCTTTTGCAAATTTTCTATTTGTCATAAATTTTGAGTTAAGACACTTTCAAAATATTAAAGCTTTACTTACCTGATTTTTGGTCAATTTGATTGCTTGCTTGATTGAGTTAAAGGCTACTTGATAGTCTGCATAGCTTCTCAAATCCGTAAAGCCAACTACAATATACCAACCGTAAAGCTTCTTAATTGGTTTGAAAACTTGAAGAAATTTTAAAAATACAAAAACATAAACAATAACTATAGGATAAAAGGACCCAATAACAAAAGCGAATATACATAACAATGGAGCCTGGAACCTTTGAAAATATGCATACATACACTCATGAAATAAATAAAATAATCTTTTAAAAATATTCAAGCAAATTCAATTGTACAATAGACTAAACTCAAAAGAGCTTATGCAAGGATATACATATGTATGTATATACATTAGGGTGGCCCCAAAATAGAAGATGTTGATGTTATCAACAAAAATTATAATTTAGTTCATTCTGAGATACCATTTCTCAAAATTTTTGTCCTGACATCAATTTATCCTAAGCATCTACTTGTTTGTTATATTTGCCTTGTTAATAACTCTTTGTATGTTGTTGTTTACATTATTTTGCGTCTCTCAAGGACCTTTCTAATGATACCAATATTTTATATCTTTACTTTGGAAGAAATATGAAAAAAATCGTAAATCATCAAAAAATTACTTTTTATCCTTCCATCCAGATCACCAATTATTGACGCCAAGACAAAAATTTTGAGAAATGGTATCTTAGAATCAATTAAACTTTAATTTTAGTTGGGAACATTGAGACCTCCATACAACAGGGGGCCACCCTAATTTACATATGTATGATACCATTTTATACACTAATATTTAGAAATATAAATTCGAAAATGTCTATACAATTTGTCATGAGTGTTTTCTCGTGGATGTTGATAGCAAATTTTCTATATAAACACTAAACAGTTATGGACCAAACTAAAAAAGTAATGGTGGACCATCCCTATTTTATAATTCGTTTTGGAGTTGTCACTTTTCACCACCATAGTGATGTACAGTATAAACAACATATCTTATACATTTATGTTAATAAGTAATTATTATTAATACATTTTTAGTTTTTTTTTATACCCTCCACCACCATCAGTGGTGATAGAGGGTATATATAACTTTGTCATTCCGTGTGTAACACCAAGAAATATTCATCTGAGACCCAACAAAGTATATATATTCTGGGTCCTTATCAAATTCTGAGTCGATTTAGCTATGTCCGTCTGTCTGTCCGTCTGTCCGTCTGTCTGCCTAAAACACGCTCACGTTAAAACTAAGCAAAGGAAGTACACCAAATTCACCGAAAATATTCATTGTTGTCCTAAGCAGTTTGGTATTGAAAATGAGCAAAATCGGTTCATACCGGGAAAAGTTATGAATCAAAATTTAAAACAACCTCGAAAAAAATAAGCATTTTTTACACATTCGGATGCAATTTTCTCAAAAACTATGCAAGATAAATTCATGAAAATCACCATGAATAAGTTTCTACACAAGAACTTGATCTCTGCTGAAAATTGCTAGAATCGGTCCACAATTTCATATACCTCCCATACAAAAGTACATATTCCCGGAAAATGGGTTTTTTGTTAATAACTTCCGTCACAATGTAGATATCTTCACAAAATTTTACAAGTTAAAATCTTATGTCAATAGAATTCATTCAGAGAAAAAATTTTCTGGATCGGTCCATAATTGGACATAGCTCCCATACAAGGTCCCCTCTCGAAAATCACTTAAACGCGCATAACGCATTACTTAATTAAGATATCCATATGAAATTTGGTACAAGTATTGCTTATCTGTACAGAAATATTACTGAGAAATTTTTTTTCGATCGGTCCATAATTGATCATAGCTCCCATACAAGGTCCCCTCCCGAAAATCACTTAAACGCGCATAACTCATTACTTAATTAAGATATCCATATAAGATTTGGTATAAGTATTGCTTATCTATACAGAAATATTACTGAGAAAATTTTTTCCGATCGGTCCATAATTGGTCATAGCTCACATACAAGGTCCCCTCCCGAAAATCACTTAAACGCGCATAACGCATTACTTAATTCAGATATCCATGTGAAATTTGGTACAAGTATTGCTTATCTATACAGAAATATTATTGAGAAATTTTTTTCCGATCGGTCCATAATTGATCATAGCTCCCATACAAGGTCCCCTCCCGAAAATCACTTAAACGCGCATAACTCATTACTTAATTAAGATATCCATATAAGATTTGGTACAAGTATTGCTTATCTATACTGAAATATTACTGAGACATTTTTTTCCGATCGGTCCATAATTGGTCATAGCTCCCATACAAAGTCCCCTCCCGAAACTCACTTAAACGCACATAACTCATTACAAAATAAAGATATCCATATAAAATTTGGTAGAAGTATTGCCCGTATGCACAAAAATATTACTGTGAAATTTTTTTCCGATAGGTCTATAATTGGTCATAGCTCCTATACAAGGTCCCCTCCTGAAAATCACTTAAAACCACATAACTCATTAGTAAATGAAGACATCCATATAAAATTTGGTACAAGTATTGCTCTTATATACAGAAATATTACTATGAAAGTTTTCTTGGATCGGTCCATAATTGGTCATAGCTCCCATACAAGGTCCCCTCCCAAAAACCACTTAAACGCGCATAGCTCATTTCTAAAGTAAGATGTCTATATAAAATTTGGTACAAGTACTGTTATATGAGTGAGAAATATTACTGAAATTTTTTTTTTCCGATCGGTCCATAACTGGTCTTGGCTCCCATACAAGGTCCCCTCCCGAAAATCACTTAAAACCACATAACTCATTAGTTAATGAAGATATTCATATACAATTTGACACAAGTATTGCTCTTATATACACAAATATTATAATGAAAATTTTTTTGATCGGTCTATAATTGGTGATAGCTCCCATACAAAGTCCCATCCCGAAAATCACTTAAACGCGCATAACTCATTACTGAATTAAGATATCCATATAAAATGCACAGAAATATTACTGTGAAATTATTTTCCTATCAGTCCATAATTGATCATAGCTCCCATAGAAGGTCGCTTTCAGAAAAACACTTAAAGGCACGTAGCTCATTACCTAATAACCCATAAAATATGTGGCATAAATATTATCTTTGTACACTTAAATGTTATTTTAAATTTTTTTCATGATTGGTCCATTCTTGGTCGTACCTCTCATACAAGGTTCCCTCCCGAAAATCACTTAAACGCACATAACTCATTACCAAATATTGATATCCATACATTTAGCAAAAATATACATAAATTAACCTATAAAATTGTTGTACGATCGGTCCATATTTGGTCATAGCTCTCATACTAGGTCCCCTCCAGAAAATCACTTAAATGCACAATATTCATTACCAAATAATGATATAGATACAGAATTTTGAAATTTTGTCCTTATATACATAATTGGTCATAGCTCCCATACAAGGTCCTTTTACTAAAATCCCTTAAACGCACATTACTCTTTACCAAATAAAGCTATTGATACAAAATTTGGCATAAATATTAGTTTTGTATACAAAAATTCTATTTCCAGATTGTTTCACGATCGGTTCATAACATGGGTGCGGTCGGTCCCATAAAAGTTTCCTTTCAGAAAATCAAATAAACACTCATAACTTATTACAAAATTACGATATAGATACAAAATTTGACTGAAATATAGCTTTTATGTACAGAAATTTTGCTTAAAGAATTTTTTACGATCGGTCTATAATTGGTCATATCTCCCATACTAGGTCCTGCCCCTAAAAGCACTTTAACCGTATTTAACTAGTTGCATTATCAATTTGTGTAGAACAAAATTATATATATATGTATTTTGAAAATTCTTAAATCTTTCACACACATGCATACATGCAAATTACTTAATATTGCTAAGCGCTATAAAAATATAAAGAAAGTGGCGTTTGTAATGTTCAATAAATCTTGGAATTGTAATAGATTTAAGCTGTTTAAATCTTGGAATTTTTCTATTTAAGACATGAGAAAACTTATTAGTACAAATATTTGATCAATTAGAAAAGTATTAATATAAAAGTAGCTGGTGGAGGGTATTTAAGATTCGGCTCAGCCGAATATAGCACTCTAACTTGTTATAAATTAATTTTAAAATACATAAAGCATATGGCTGGAAGGTAATATGATTAACATGTTGGAATTAATTATTTTAATAAAAGGATTAGTTTATAATTACTTTTAATGAATTTAAATTTTCCCATAAACAATTTGCATTTAGTTGATTATGTAATTAAAAATCAACATTTGTTTTTTTCTACACTTAAAATAACTCACTAAACTTATACACAGTGTGAATTTTATTTAAGGCATGTTTACATTAATCAAATGTAATATAATAAATAAAATAAGTAGAAAATTATAGTCGGACGAGTCCGACCATATAATACCCTACACCTGTTACAAAAATAAAATGTGATTTAGTTTTCATAATAAAGGATTTAAGTTGAATTGTACCTTGCCTCAGAAGTATATCTGCCATTTATTATTGTATAAAATTGTGGACATTTAAGTCGAATTTTGAAGGGGGCTTTGTATAGGGGCTATGATCAAATGAGACCCTATAAATATAAAATTCATGAGAGTCATAATGGCTAGAACTTGGTTTTGTAGCTTTTTGTCGAGACACGATTACATTAAACATAATTATGAACTTGAAAGCAAATGCGACCTGTAGTTTGATTACAAGGTTTACAAGCCCTATTCAGGGGTTCAGTTGTATGGGGTCTAGGTGAAATAATGAACCGATATTAATCATTTTCAATGGGCTTCGTCTCCGATACCATAGAAGATCATGTGCCAAATTTCATTGAAATATAATCAAAATTGCGAACTGTAGTTTGATTAGCTTTTTGTCGAGACACGATTACATTAAACATAATTATGAACTTGAAAGCAAATGCGACCTGTAGTTTGATTACAAGGTTTACAAGCCCTATTCAGGGGTTCAGTTGTATGGGGTCTAGGTGAAATAATGAACCGATATTAATCATTTTCAATGGGCTTCGTCTCCGATACCATAGAAGATCATGTGCCAAATTTCATTGAAATATAATCAAAATTGCGAACTGTAGTTTGATTACAAGGTTTACAAGCCCTATCCAGGAGTTCAGTTGTATAGGGGCTAGATGAAATAATGGACCGATGTTAACCATTTTCAATAGGTTTCGTCTCCGGTACCATAGAAGATCATGTGCCAAATTTTATTGAAATATAATCAAATCGACTCAGGAAATGATTCTAAGCCGATTGGTATACTTTAAGTGGGTATAGGACCAATATTATTGTGCGTTACAAACATCAGCACAAACCCAATATACCTCTCCACTAAAGTGGTGTAGGGTATAATGAATTAACTCGGACAGTGATAATATCTTAGAGAAATACATTGCTTTACTAAAATAGTTTGAATGAATATTTAGTATTTGTAGACCAAGCACTCTAAAAGTTTGTAAATTTAATACTTATTTTCAGTTCTTTTATCTATTTAGTTGCTTACCAAGTAGTTTCACTTTCAAGCATTTACCACACTTTTGTGGTTTTAGTTGTGTATCACAAAAGTTTTTATTTCATATACTTTACTATTATTCCATGAAGCACCCGTAAAATTCACTTCAAAATTGCATTGACAAGAGAAAGGTGTGATAGTTGTGATCCCAATAAAAATACGCTGTGGTACAAGTACATTTTTTTTTTGAAGTAGTAGGAAGTATGTAAGGCTTTGCAGGTCTAGGTATGTTCTTTTATTTTACATTACATTCCACACTGTCAGATCATATCTTCAGTTTTATATCGTGTTATCCTGCTGAAATTGTAACCATTATTATGCTTGTGTGTTAGCTACTAACACTTTGAAAAAGCCACCCTTCTTATGTTACAGCTTGTTTCAGGTCATTGCAAAGTCGTCAGATGTTTCAACATCTATTTGTAAAATAACACATGGAAACATATTTATTTGCAATAAATTTTATATTCATACGTTTCCTTTCAATAGACGCCATAATATTACTGTAGAAATACATACAAATATACAGAAATCTGAAGATTTCTCTTATAAGGATAAAAACAGCAGCGTTTTAGGTACTACCAGTACCTCTAATATGCCGGGATATTAAACTGGTGATGAACACATGTATCCTCGGCCTTTCCTTGGAATAATTTGACATGGGGTCGAGCCAGAGAACCGCATAATCTGGTACGGTGGGAACCGATAGCGCGCAGGACAGAGTTTGGAATTTGCCTTGTCCGGGTTGTTGGAGAGATACGTTCGGTTTAAACCTAAATTCGCGACAAAAAAATGTTCGATGCCGAAGTCAACCGATATCCCACAGAGCTGTGACTGTGGGACTAAGTGTAGGAAATGAGTTTGTGTTAAGTGTATATGATAGAGGATGAATGTAGTGGTATACAGACCTTACCCGCCCGAATACCTAGAGTGTGTATGTTGAATGTTGTTTTATATGGTGTCGAACGAATGAGAAGTCTGCTGGGTTGAATAGAGATGGGTGTAAGGTATCTTGTACATGTGATATCAGTGAATTTTCCTTCCTCGTCTAGGTAAGTTTAGGAAAACTCTGTTCATACCAGATTAAGCACAGGTTGATCTCAGTGAGTAAGAACATAGTCCTTGACTTATTTGATGGATTCGCTAGTTGCGGGCGGATAGGATTATCCGCATGATTGTAAACGAAAATAATGTCTTTGCATCTCGAAAGTTAAGCAACGGGGCAGCAATGGTCAGAAATTAGATAGCTCGAGTATTTCATCAAAGTGCTTGTACGTGGACCGGCAGAACCATCGTCAGAGATGCTTAACCTGTGGATGAAAAATTTCTCTGTAAAATAAGGCCAACAGGGCAGATGTTCAAGTAAAGTACTTCGACATTCGTCCAAATGTTAAAACAACAAATGTTATAAAAACTATGTTCATATTTATAATTGTTGGGAAGTTTTTCCTCACACGCCTTATATTCCAAACTTTATCCCAACCGACTACTATTTGTTTCGATCGATGCAGAACGCCATCTCAGGGATATACTTAACTTTAGAACAGCATGTCCTAAATTGGGTCATTATCATCATTCTTGTTACTCATTCGATGAACTCTACATTATTTAATGTTTTGGTCTTTTGAGAAAAGCTGGTAAATATGATCAATACTTTGAACAAAATTTTATTGTAGAAAAGCTACAAACTTAAAAAAAAACCTCTTTATGGTTATTTAAATTACATACACACACAATATTTTATTATTGAGCTTTAATGCCCCACATAACAACCTTCGTAAGTCCTTTTATCTTTTACTTACGTACTTCCGAGTGAATTAATTCACATTTTATTACTACCAAAGTAAATATTTCGTTATAAAAATGCCTTTACCCACCCACTTACGTTCTTATAAATAATTTTATTTTAATTAAATATTAAATGTATTTCTTTACACTTGCTGTGTATAAAGCCAAAAGCATTGAAAATGAAATAACTTTCTCTGACTTGCAGCAAGACCAGCAAAAAGGAAAAACTGCCACAAAAATAAGAAAAATTTTTTTATTTAATTTTTCTTTATATAACATTTTTTCACTACAATATCATTATCAATAACATCAGCCTTCAGTAACAGTTTCACCAGCCATCGCAACTGATTTCTTTTCATGGCCTTTGTTCTTTTTCCTTATATAAAAAATATTTTTTTCATTTTACTATTTTTGCCGTCGATTTTTTGTTTTATTAAACTTGTGTTAAAGGCAATATAAAATTTATTGCAATTCTACTTCAATGTGGTAATATAGTATTGCCACTGCTGATACCACAGCTTTTGCTATTATAACCGCCAATATCAACGCCTGAGTATATTATTTATATGCATAGCAAATAATTAAAAAGTAGGATGGCTCAAAAAATAATGTCGATACCTTCATATAACTATAATCAAATAAATTTTTCTTCTATTTTCCTGTCCATTTATAGACATGCTTTATTCTACACTTAATCATAATTGCTGTTGGTATTAGCCTAATAGTCTGCAAATACCATTGGATTTTTCCAACCAGTAAGTATATGTCTTATCCTACAATTCTTAGCTAATTATCGGAGTTTTCTACTTGGTGTCCTCACCTTAAAATGCCCCAATTATTTCTCATGCTGACCCTAAATTCAATTAACTGTTGACAAAAACTACATGGTGTAAAACGAGTAAATATGTGTACATGCGAATGTCATTATTGAATTATTTTGCTAAGTAAATAATATCCCTTGCACAATGGGCACTTGTTTAAGAAAACAAAAATCGAATTTTCTGGTATTAACAACTTTGAAGTCATGTACGACGCCCATACATACGAGGCCGCCAATGATACCCTACACAAATTGAGAATGTTATATATGTATCTATTATATAATAATTTCTTTCAACTCATCGTAATGTTAGTGTTTATTGATGAATTGTTGAATATTGAATATTCCAGACATTTTTCGAAGAGTACTTTGTATATGGGTTAGGGTCTAATGAGGTCCGATTATCGGCAGACAGACAGAATATCGTTAGATAATTAGATAGATAGATAGATAGATAGATAGATAGATAGATAGATAGATAGATAGATAGATAGATAGATAGATAGATAGATAGATAGATAGATAGATAGATAGATAGATAGATAGATAGATAGATAGATAGATAGATAGATAGATAGATAGATAGATAGATAGATAGATAGATAGATAGATAGATAGATAGATAGATAGATAGATAGATAGATAGATAGATAGATAGATAGATAGATAGATAGATAGATAGATAGATAGATAGATAGATAGATAAGATAGATAGATAGATAGATAGATAGATAGATAGATAGATAGATAGATAGATAGATAGATAGATAGATAGATAGATAGATAGATAGATAGATAGATAGATAGATAGATAGATAGATAGATAGATAGATAGATAGATAGATAGATAGATAGATAGATAGATAGATAGATAGATAGAAGATAGATAGATAGATAGATAGATAGATAGATAGATAGATAGATAGATAGATAGATAGATAGATAGATAGATAGATAGATAGATAGATAGATAGATAGATAGATAGATAGATAGATAGATAGATAGATAGATAGATGATAGATAGATAGATAGATAGATAGATAGATAGATAGATAGATAGATAGATAGATAGATAGATAGATAGATAGATAGATAGATAGATAGATAGATAGATAGATAGATAGATAGATAGATAGATAGATAGATAGATAGATAGATAGATAGCTAGATAGATAGATAGATAGATAGATAGATAGATAGATAGATAGATAGATAGATAGATAGATAGATAGATAGATAAGATAGATAGATAGATAGATAGATAGATATACAAACAACAGACAGACAGACAAATAGGCATATAGACAGACAGATGGATATAGCTTCATCTAATCAGAAAGTGATTCTGAACCAACCAAGTTTGGGTGTTGCAAACATCAGCACAAACGCATAATACCATTCCCATTATAGTAATGTCGGGTATAAAAATGTAAATTTTCGGTATATTCTCTCTCTCTCTCTGTTCGACAATAAGTGCAGTAGAAGCTATTTCTAGAAACATAATTTTTCTCTATTTTTGTGCAAGACTTTCCCAGTATGTACATATTGAGTTATTGCTATAAGTATCAGCATAATAACAAAATAATACCGAATTTTTATTACTTAAAAAAATTTATCAGTTGCAAATAAATAAAATTTCGATTCAATTAATAAATATAGTTTAATTTATTTAAAATACTTTCTATTTTAATGGCAATATACAATAAATTAAATTAAAATTTGTTAACACTTTCTCCAATTTTTCTTTCATAAAATTCAATTGTTTATTGAAAATAAATTTTGCAAATCAAAATATTTTCACACATTACGCATATAAATTAATTTATATTTTAATTGAATGTGTAAATTTCAATTATACTCCTTAATAAAGAAGCTTTTTGTGGCTGATATTTTAAGTGATAATTATATTAATTAGTCAATATAAACAGAAATTCAAATGCTCAGACACACGTACACACACAGCTATGTATATAGTGTGTATTATATATATTTGAAAAGATTATTGATATTGGTTAAATTAATTGGAAGTTGTAATTGAAAATATTTCAGCTTGCGGTTTTTATAAAAAGTTACATTAAATAATTTTAATTGCGGCACATTAATAATTCTTAATTTACATTGTTTCACGATATAATGATGATGTGTCAAGTTGACAGGCAATTGTTTAAGAAAAGTAAACGATAATATTAATTAAGAAAATTAAAATAAGCATGTTTTTGCTTTAGAAGTTGGTTTTTGAGGATTAATATTTATTAAAGTACATTTTGGATTATTTGTGTTAAGTATATAATTTAATTTAAATGTTTTTACTTTATGGTGGAAAGAGTAATTTTGGACAAACATCAGCCATCTTCAAATAACGATTTTGGGTTTAAAATATATAAATATATAAAAAACATATTTAAATAAAATTTATATAAAATCATTTTGCTTTCATTTGTGCTTTTAAAAAATAAAACGTATTAAGGTCATACTATTCATGAACAGTAAAACATCCTCCAACCATTTCGTGCTTTTCAGCTAAACCTACAAAAGATTTCATTTTTATCTATAGCTTGCTGCTCACATTACTTTTTGAGACATTTCTTGAAAACATATAAAGAAATATTTAGCATCAAATAATTTATATTATTCATACTTGCGCTAAATACTAAAAAAAGTGAAACATCCTTATAAAAATGTTTTTGTGTACTTTCACTAATGTTACAGACATCAAGGACATTATTATTCTCTTTAAAATTTCATGTTAGAATACAAACCATATTCTAGTTTAGACAATAATGACAAATACCAAAAACAGTTGTCCCTTTAAGGATGTAGAAATTTAGAAATTTTTCGATTTTAATAATGGAAATGTAAAATATGAAGAATTTTTTTCGGGGCTTCAGTTATATAACTAGGGCAACTCATCTTAAAACTTTACTGCAGGAGTTTATGTAGTCTCAAACTGAGTACAGAGGTTCTTTCCTTCTTTGCCGCTTCAGAAGTTCTTAGGATTTTCAGCCTGTTAAAGGAGAAACTTAGATACCCAATACAGGACAGATATTGGTGATACGGATGTAACTATTTTTCTCAATAAGGGAAAGCAATCGAGGCTGCTATCACATAATGAAAGGTATTAGTTTGGAATAAGTGACACTGACTAGAACAGCCATCACCAGCTTGGTTTAGCGTATCACTCTTCTTAAACATATTATTGTAGGGAAACTGTACATTTAGTATTATTAAAAAACAGTCAGTATGAATTCATTGTTGTGGGTTTGTTTTTGTGGTTTATTTTACATATTTTTTTAACGCTTTTGATTTTCATTTTTAAAATTTTTATCACCAACACTTCGTATTTATGGTGTTGAAAACATTATATTTAAAATTCTTTAAAAAACTCATAAAGGACCTAAAAATGGGAAAAAAACGTCTATTGGCTAGTTATGTCTAAGCCTGTATAAATGTTTTTGTCACACTGAAAAGTGTCATTGTCATTTATATTTTATTTTCTACATTGATAATTTGTTTTCTAGGTTTGATTCAGTTTTTTTTTTTCAAATATAATGCGTATTTTTCCTTTGTTCTTAATTCAAGGGAATGAGGTCGATTATAGTTATTGTTTAATGGAAGGACTTCATTAGACTGTTAAGTCAGAGGTTCAGTTATTAGTGGATCGAATCATAAGTGGACTTTTAAAGTGAGTCGTTTCAGAGCTTAGTTATACCCTATACCACTATAGTGGGGAGGATGTTATGCGTTTTATACCAATCGACTCAGAATCACTTTTTGAGTCGATTAAGCTATGTCCGTCCGTATATTGGGTTTGTGCTGATATTTGTAACGCACAATAATATTGGTCCTATACACACCTTAAATTATACCAATCGGCTTAGAATCATTTTCTGAGTCGATTTAGCTATGTCCGTCCATCTGTCCGTCCGTCCGTCTGTCCATGTAAACCTTGTAATCAAACTACTGATCGCAATTTTGAAGGTAATTCATTAGACTGTTAAGTTAGAGGTTTAGTTATTAGTGGATCGAATCATAAGTGGACTTTTAAAGTGAGTCGTTTCAGAGCTTAGTTATACCCTATACCACTATAGTGGGGAGGATATTATGTGTTTTATACCAATCGACTCACAATCACTTTTTGAATCGATTAAGCTATGTCCGTCCTTCTGTCTCTCTGTCCGTCTGTGTGTCCACGTAAACTTTGTGGACATGCTACAGGTAGCAATTTTTAAGAAAATTTGATGAAATTTACTCTTTTTTTGGCCCAAGGATGAATGTTATTGAAAACGGTTGAAATCGGTACATTATTTCGGTCCTCATTTGACCCTAGCCCCCATACAAAGTCCCCTTCAGAGAATTGTTTGTTGAAGGGTCCATGTCCGACTATACATTCCTACTTATTTTTTTTTTAACTTTTTAATTTAAAGAATATTGTAAAAAAAGTAGGATTTGAAAGATTCAAACAATATATATATATATATATTTTTAAACATTCGCTTTATAAAAAGAACAAGTTAGAGTCCTTTATTCATGCACAATCTTAAATATCCTAACAACTTTAAAGTTGTATAGTTGTTTGATAATAACATTTCCTTAAAATACTTATACGTACTTATGTTTAATATAAGTATCCCTTAATAAATGTTGTGTGTATGTCCAACAAATTCCTATCAATCAAATTTTTATACCCTACACTATTTTAGTGGGATATATTAAGTTTGTGCTGATGTTTGTAACGCACAATAATATTAGTCTTATACCCACCTTAAAGTATACCAATCGGCTTAGAGTAATTTTCTGAGTCGATTTAGCTATGTCCGTCCGTCCATCTGTCCTTCCGTCCATGTAAACCTTGTAATCAAACTACAGGTTGCAATTTTGAAGATAATTCAATGAAATGATCTTCTATTGTCCCAAAGACGAAGTCTATTAAAAATGGTTAAGATCGGTCCATTATTTCACCAAGTCCCCATACAACTGAACCCCTAAATAAATAATCAAACTACAGGTCGCAATTTTGAAGATAATTCAATGAAATTTGGCACATGATCTTCTATGTCACCGGAGACGAAGTCTATTGAAAATGGTTAACATCGGTTCAATATTTGATCTAGTCCCCATACAACTGAACCCGCCGAATAGGGCTTTTGAGTTCATAATTATGTTTAATATACTCGTATCTCTACAAAAAGCTGCAAAACCAAGTTCTATACTAGCCTTGATGACCCTCATGAATTTTATAATTATAAAGTCTCATTTAACCATACCCCCTATACAAAGCCGCCTTCAACAATAAATGGCTTAAGTATATCTGAGGTAAGGTACAATTCAACTTAAATGCTTTGTTATGAAAACTAAATTACAGTTTAATATTGTAACAGCTGTAGGGTATTATATGGTAGGCCTCGCCCGACTCTAATTTATTACTTGTTTATAATGGTTTGAACTTTATTAAAATTACAATTCTAGTATATAGACTGCTATTTAATACATATTGTGATTTTTTTTAAATATTGTTTTAAATAAACAATCATTTGTTTAAATCATATTTTATTATAATCTGTTTTGTTTCATATTTGAATATTTTTGTTTTCGTGTTTGTTTTCGGCTTAAATAAAATAACACAAATTATTGTTTGTTTTATTTAAATATTAAAATTGTTATTTTTTGTTTAGATTTGAATATTGAACTCATTTACAACAAAGAATTTTCGTGTTGATTTACATGCCAAGTTTAATGCTTGAATAAACTTTGAACAATTTTTAATCAAAATTCTTCGTTATTCTCTGTTTTATTTTTTGGTCTTTTGTAAATTTTACACTAAATTAAACTTGAAACAATGAAAGTTCAATTTAATTTTAATAAACATGAAGTTGAATTTTATATAGTACTTATGTGTGGGTATATTTTTATACCCTCCACCACCATCAGTGGTGATAGAGGGTATATATAACTTTGTCATTCCGTGTGTAACACCAAGAAATATTCATCTGAGACCCAACAAAGTATATATATTCTGGGTCCTTATCAAATTCTGAGTCGATTTAGCTATGTCCGTCTGTCTGTCCGTCTGTCCGTCTGTCCGTCTGTCTGCCTAAAACACGCTCACGTTAAAACTAAGCAAAGGAAGTACACCAAATTCACCGAAAATATTCATTGTTGTCCTAAGCAGTTTGGTATTGAAAATGAGCAAAATCGGTTCATACCGGGAAAAGTAATGAATCAAAATTTAAAACAACCTCGAAAAAAATAAGCATTTTTTACACATTCGGATGCAATTTTCTCGAAAACTCTGCAAGATAAATTCATGAAAATCACCATGAATAAGTTTCTATACAAGAACTTTATCTCTGCTGAAAATTGCTAGAATCGGTCCACAATTTCATATACCTCCCATACAAAAGTACATATTCCCGGAAAATGGGTTTTTTGTTAATAACTTCCGCACAATGTCGATATCTTCACACAATTTTACAAATTAAAATCTTATGTCAATAGAATTCATTTAGAGAAAAAATTTTCTGGATCGGTCCATAATTGGACATAGCTCCCATATAAGGTCCCCTCCCGAAAATCACTTAAACGCGCATAACGCATTACTTAATTAAGATATCCATATAAAATTTGGTACAAGTATTGCTTATCTATACAGAAATATTACCGATAAATTTTTTTCCGATCGGTCCATAATTGGTCATAGCTTCCATAAAAGGTCCCCTCCCGAAAATCACTTAAACGCGCATAACTCATTACTTAATTAAGATATCCATATAAGATTTGGTACAAGTATTGCTTATCTATACAGAAATATTACTGAGAAATTTTTTTCCGATCGGTCCATAATTGGTCATAGCTCCAATACAAGGTCCCCTCCCGAAAATCACTTAAAACCACATAACTCATTAGTAAATGAAGATATCCATATAAAATTTGGTACAAGTATTGCTTATCTGTACAGAAATATTACTGAGAAATTTTTTTCCGATCGGTCCATAATTGGTCATAGCTCCCATACAAGGTCCCCTCCCGAAAATCACTTAAACGCGCATAACTCATTACTTAATTAAGATATCCATATAAGATTTGGTACAAGTATTGCTTATCTATACAGAAATATTACTGAGAAATTTTTTTCCGATCGGTCCATAATTGGTCATAGCTCCCATACAAGGTCCCCTCCCGAAACTCACTTAAACGCACATAACTCATTACAAAATAAAGATATCCATATAAAATTTGGTAGAAGTATTGCCCGTATGCACAAAAATATTACTGTGAAATTTTTTTCCGATAGGTCCATAATTGGTCATAGCTCCTATACAAGGTCCCCTCCCGAAAATCACTTAAAACCACATAACTCATTACAAAATAAAGATATCCATATAAAATTTGGTACAAGTATTGCTCTTATATACAGAAATATTACTATGAAAGTTTTCTTGGATCGGTCCATAATTGGTCATAGCTCCCATACAAGGTCCCCTCCCAAAAATCACTTAAACGCGCATAACTCATTTCTAAAGTAAGATATCTATATAAAATTTGGTACAAGTACTGTTATATGACTGAGAAATATTACTGAAAATTTTTTTTCCGATCGGTCCATAACTGGTCGTGGCTCCCATACAAGGTCCCCTCCCGAAAATTAGTTAAAACCACATAACTCATTAATTAATGAAGATATCCATATAAAATTTGACACAAGTATTGCTCTTATATACACAAATATTATAATGAAAATTTTTGGATCGGTCTATCATTGGTCATAGCTCCCATACAAAGTCCCATCCCGAAAATCACTTAAACGCGCATAACTCATTACTGAATTAAGATATCCATATAAAATTTGGTATAAGTATTGCTTATATGCACAGAAATATTACTGTGAAATTATTTTCCTATCAGTCCATAATTGATCATAGCTCCCATACAAGGTCCCTTTCAGAAAAACACTTAAAGGCACGTAGCTCATTACCTAATAACCCATAAAATATGTGGCATAAATATTATTTTTGTACACTTAAATGTTATTTCAAATTTTTTTCATGATTGGTCCATTCTTGGTCGTAGCTCTCATACAAGGTTCCCTCCCGAAAATCACTTAAACGCACATAACTCATTACCAAATATTGATATCCATACATTTAGCAAAAATATACATAAATTAACCTATAAAATTGTTGTACGATCGGTCCATATTTGGTCATAGCTTTCATACTAGGTCCCCTCCAGAAAATCACTTAAATGCACTATATTCATTACCAAATAATGATATAGATACAGAATTTTGAAATTTTGTCTTTATATACATAATTGGTCATAGCTCCCATACAAGGTCCTTTTACGAAAATCCCTTAAACGCACATTACTCTTTACCAAATAAAGCTATTGATACAAAATTTGGCATAAATATTAGTTTTGTATACAAAAATTATATTTCCAGATTTTTTCACGATCGGTTCATAACATGGGTGCGGTCGGTCCCATAAAAGTTTCCTTTCAGAAAACCAAATAAACACTCATAACTTATTACAAAATCTCGATATAGATACAAAATTTGACTGAAATATAGCTTTTATGTACAGAAATTTTGCTTAAAGAATTTTTTACGATCGGTCTATAATTGGTCATATCTCCAATATTAGGTCCAGCCCTTAAAAGCGCTTTAACCGTATTTAACTAGTTGAATTATCAATTTGCGTAGAACAAAATTATATATGTATATGTATTTTGAAAATCCTTAAATCTTTCACAGACATGCATACATGCAAATTACTAAATATCACTAAGCGCTATTAAAATATAAAGAAAATCTTGGAATTGTAATAGATTTATGCTGTTTAAATCTTGGGATTTTTTCTATTTAAGACATGAGAAAACTTATTTCTACAAATATCTGATCAATTAGAAAAGTATTAATATAAAATTAGCTGGTGGAGGGTATTTAAGATTCGGCTCAGCCGAATATAGCACTCTAACTTGTTATAATATTTATTTTAAAAAAAGGCCTAGAAATAATATTTTCTTAGGACTTACATTAAAAATCTTATTAAAATTTATTGGAAAATCATTGAAAGGGAGATTACTTAATGGTTTACAATACACATATACAAACACATTTAGTTTATTTAAAGTTAAAAGTTTGAACATATTTAACATTTGTAATGTAGACGTATGAGTGATATGTAATTAAAATATCATGTATACTCTGCTGTAGTTGTCATGTACTCTTTAAAATTTTAATTTTAAACTTTTGTTTAATTTCTTGTAATTTGTAGTTTATATTTTAACATTAAATTTTCAATTATTTTACAAACTAACATTTCCAAAAAACAAAATTTGCAGTTAATTTAAAAATCATACACGCAACGTTAACAAACCGAAAAAATTTAATATTATACCCAACGGTGCATAAGATTAAGTAAAATAAATGACTTATTTTATAACAAGATAAATTGACTTTAATTCGTAAAAACGTAAACATATTTGAAAATGTTTTCAAGTCGCACACATTATGTATAATTATGAAAATGTTTTAATATTAACACAATGCCATTGTCATAATTCGTTTTGTTTATTAATTAAGTTTACAAAAAACCCTTTATAAATAAATAAAGGTTTCAACAGGAGCATTTTTGTAAAAATATAATGACCAAAATTAAATTCCAGATTATATCTTTTTAATTTAAATAAGCATCATTGTAACATTGCAATGTCAAATCGTTACACAAGGAAAATTATTTGAATTTGAAAAGGTAGATAACATGTTAATTTGAAATTCAGATCATTTTAGCACATTCCATTGGAATATTAACTGAACCGCGTCATAATTAAAACAAATAAAAGCGTACAGTCGGGCATTCTCACTATACCAGTGAGAATGTTTAAAATGTGCGTTATTATACCCTCCACCACCATCAGTGGTGATAGAGGGTATATATAACTTTGTCATTCCGTGTGTAACACCAAGAAATATTCATCTGAGACCAAACAAAGTATATATATTCTGGGTCCTTATCAAATTCTGAGTCGATTTAGCTATGTCCGTCTGTCTGTCCGTCTGTCTGCCTAAAACACGCTCACGTTAAAACTAAGCAAAGGAAGTACACCAAATAAACCGAAAATATTCATTGTTGTCCTAAGCAGTTTGGTATTGAAAATGAGCAAAATCGGTTCATACCGGGAAAAGTTATGAATCAAAATTTAAAACAACCTCGAAAAAAATAAGCATTTTTTACATATTCGGATGCAATTTTCTCGAAAACTATGCAAGATAAATTCATGAAAATCACCAAGAATAAGTTTCTATATGAGAACTTGATCTTTGCCGAAAATTGCTAGAATCGGTCTACAATTTCATATACCTCCCATACAAAAGTACATATTCCCGGAAAATGGGTTTTTTGTTAATAACTTCCGTCACAATGTCGATATCTTCACAAAATTTTACAAATTAAAATCTTATGTCAATAGAATTTATTCAGAGAAAAAATTTTCTGGATCGGTCCATAATTGGACATAGCTCCCATACAAGGTCCCCTCCCGAAAATCACTTAAACGCGCATAACGCATTACTTAATTAAGATATCCATAAAAAATTTGGTACAAGTATTGCTTATCTATACAGAAATATTACTGAAAAATTTTTTTCCGATCGGTCCATAATTGGTCATAGCTCCCATACAAGGTCCCCTCCCGAAAATCACTTAAACGCGCATAACTCATTACTTAATTAAGATATCCATATAAGACTTGGTACAAGTATTGCTTATATATACAGAAATATTACTGAGAAATTTTTTTCCGATCGGTCCATAATTGGTCATAGCTCCCATACAAGGTCCCCTCCCGAAACTCACTTAAACGCACATAACTCATTACAAAATAAAGATATCCATATAAAATTTGGTAGAAGTATTGCCCGTATGCACAAAAATATTACTGTGAAATTTTTTTCCGATAAGTCCATAATTGGTCATAGCTCCTATACAAGGTCCCCTCACGAAAATCACTTAAAACCACATAACTCATTAGTAAATGAAGACATCCATATAAAATTTGTATTGCTCTTATATACAGAAATATTACTATGAAAGTTTTCTTGGATCGGTCCATAATTGGTCATAGCTCCCATACAAGGTCCCCTCCCAAAAATCACTTAAACGCGCATAACTCATTTCTAAAGTAAGATATCTATATAAAATTTGGTACAAGTACTGTTATATGACTGAGAAATATTACTGAAAATTTTTTTCCGATCGGTCCATAACTGGTCGTGGCTCCCATACAAGGTCCCCTCCCGAAAATCACTTAAAACCACATAACTCATTAGTTAATGAAGATATCCATATAAAAATTGACACTAGTATTGCTTTTATATACACAAATATTATAATGAAAATCACTTAAACGCGCATAACTCATTACTGAATTAAGATATCCATATAAAATTTGGTACAAGTATTGCTTATATGCACGGAAATATTACTGTACTTATTACTTATTTTCCTATCAGTCCATAATTGATCATAGCTCCCATACAAGGTCCCTTTCAGAAAAACACTTAAAGGCACGTAGCTCATTACCTAATAACCCATAAAATATGTGGAATAAATATTATTTTTGTACACTTAAATGTTATTGCAAATTTTTTTCATGATTGGTCCATTCTTGGTCGTAGCTCTCATACAAGGTTCCCTCCCGAAAATCACTTAAACGCACATAACTCATTACCAAATATTGATATCCATACATTTAGCAAAAATATACATAAATTATCCCATAAAATTGTTGTACGATCGGTCCATATTTGGTCATAGCTCTCATACTAGGTCCCCTCCAGAAAATCTCTTAAATGCACAATATTCATTATCAAATAATGATATAGATACAGAATTTTGAAATTTTGTCTTTATATACATAATTGGTCATAGCTCCCATACAAGGTCCTTTTACGAAAACATTACTCTTTACCAAATAAAGCTATTGATACAAAATTTGGCATAAATATTAGTTTTGTATACAAAAATTCTATTTCCAGATTTTTTCACGATCGGTTCATAACATGGGTGCGGTCGGTCCCATAAAAGTTTCATTTCAGAAAATCAAATAAACACTCATAACTTATTACAAAATTACGATATAGATACAAAATTTGACTGAAATATAGCTTTTATGTACAGAAATTTAGCTTAACAATTTGCGTAGAACAAAATTATATATATGTATTTTGAAAATCCTTAAATCTTTCACACACATACATGCATGCAAATTACTAAATATCACTAAGCGCTATTAAAATATAAAGAAAATGGCGTTTGTAATGTTCAATAAGTCTTGGAATTGTAATAGATTTATGCTGTTTAAATCTTAGGATTTTTTCTATTTAAGACATGAGAAAACTTATTTCTACAAATATTTGATCAATTAGAAAAGTATTAATATAAAAGTAGCTGGTGGAGGGTATTTAAGATTCGGCACAGCCTAATATAGCACTCTAACTTGTTTTTCTAATTATCTCTCCACTACATCGGCTCATTATTGTTATCTCAATTTTTATTGACCTAGCTAACAGGGGATAAAAGTCTTTGAACAGAGGTATAGAAGTCTTTGCTTACGCGGAAGATTTTGTTATACTGGTACCAGGTATGTATACAGACGTACTAGGTATGTACACAGACGTGATGAGTATTATTATATCAAACGCTCTGGTGTTACTCAATAACTGGGTGATAGATAGTGGCGTGGGAGTGAACACAAGCAAGATAGATCTGACTCTATTCACGACAAAGACCAAGATTTCAAGCATCAATTTGCCGCGGTTAAAGAACTGCACAATTCCCTAGACTCCAAATTATCATGGAAACTTAACATGCAACACAGAGTCAAGATGACAACGGTTGCCTATGGGGACTCAATGCCAACATAGTTAAATAGATGTATACCGCTATAGTACGTCCTATACTCACATATGAATCTCTTGTATGGTGGACTTTAACTAAGAAGAAATTTATTGTAGATTAGCTATACAAAGTTCAGAGATCAGCATACATTGGAATAACAGATGCTCTAAGAACTAGCCATATAAGAACTAGACTAAGATTTTAGGCCTATCACCTACTCGCCAATAATGAACGAACCATTCGACTATGCTACCATACACGGACTTTGAAAGAGTTTTCAAAGTCAGAGTTTCTTCCACGAGCTTGTGGTGTAGGGATAAGCTACCGAGCGAATATATCACCAGAGTTTTTACACATGATTCTATAATGAACTGCTGTGTTTAGTTCTAATGTTCTAATTTGAAGAAGCTGGGATAAGTATATCTCACCGTCTTACCAACAACTGTAGTGTCTTTCAGGCTGAGATATTTGCGATAATGTCAGCCTGTAGGGTACTACATGACCTCAATATTCGCGGCAACATTTTGAATTTTTGTCGATATTCACAAGCGGCACTTCTCTTACTAAATTTGTATACTACCACTTCGCTATTAGATAGACAATGCAAGAAGGATATGCCAATGCTGAGTCGCCTGTCTGACATTACCCTTGTTTGGGTCCCTGAGGAAGATGAGTTTGGCAGAACGAGATCTGCTCTTGCTATCTCCAACCTCGTTTCAGTAGCAACTCCGTTTGGTTTTATCAAGAGCAGTATCCTCAATTTCTTTCTTCAAAAGGTTGCTAATATTTGGAACAACCTAGATACATGTAAAGGGGCCAAGTTATTATGGTCGTCTTTCAATGAAAAACTCACAAGACAGCTTATAAACCGAAGTAGACGGGATATATCGAGCATAGCAGTAATAACAGGATACTGGGATACTGCAGACATGCAGATCAACTTAGGCTCCCCTTCATTGAGTACTGTCGAAGTTGCAAAAATAGGAGAAATGAAGAAACGGCCTTCCATCTTCTCTCTGCCCTGTTCTAGTCGTTAAAAGAAACTGTTTCTTGGAATATTTTATATCCAATACTTGGTCTAAACTTAATGACATCTTGAGATTTCTTACGGCTACAGGCTGTATCTAGTACTAAACAATATTACATCTGACAAGTGGAGTGGTCCTGTCAAAACGAAGTTCCTTTCGACTCTGCTTTATCGTTCAAGCGCATTGAACTATATTTGAGACGTTATAACAGCGCCAAAACAACTGTATTTATGTATATGTTGTATGCAATTTGAAAATCCATTCTGTCAACTTTAATATCTGACATACCTTCTTTATTCTTTAAGATATGTATCTTCACCTAAATCAACACTACAAATATGTTTTTAAATATTGTTTATAACGAACAAAAATATTGAATCCGCAAATATTTAAAGCAGTTCCAATCGACTATAAATCATTTTTTGATTCGACTTAACGCTGATCGTAAACTTCAATCGATGATATCTCAGAAACTACAGCAGATTTTTAAACAATTTTAAAGTATGTTCATATGAAAATTGCACGAAAAAAAGTTATTATCAATTTGTTCTTATATCAAGCTTTAGGTGAAAAAACCTCGATGAAAAGAGAAGATGTTAAGTTTATATCCTCACTACTACTATCCTCACTACTATGTCACCTGCAAAACAGTGCTGAATGGTTACACAATTGTTTTCTGTAATTAGTTAAAACCAAAGTTAATATCTTAGAAACCCTCACCCTTTTCCAGAAATGCATATAATAAACAAACTAATAGCAATTGAAGTTCTTAAAAAAAAAATATTTTACAAAATATAAAACTTTGTAATCCACTTACATTTTGCTAAAAACTTTTCTGTTTCAGTTTTTTATTTTGTTTCTAAAAACTTTTTTACTCAGGTATGGTAAAATCTAAAACAGCAAAAAAAAAAAAAAAAAAAAACCAAGTAAGAAATTATAGTCGGGTGAGGCTGACCATATAATACCCTACACCTGTAACAAAAATAAAATATGATTTAGTTTTCATAATAAAGCATTTAAGTTGAATTGAAAGGCTTTCTTAAAAAATGTAGAATATATATGTGGCATATCGAATTTATGAAATAAAAACTTTTTCAAATTGTTTAAATGGAAAAAGGAGCATGACCCTTATATCGCCAATTTACCATAATATGCTAAAAATCTTTTAGGGACATTAGATATGGTTTCTAGCAAATCAAAAAGCACATAAAATCGGAATGTGATGGTTGGTGGCATATCAAGTTACTGCAATAAGCACTTTAATTGTACCTTGCCTCAGATATACTTATGTCATTTATTGTTGAACAAAATTGTGGGTCAAATTTGAAGCTATGGTCAAATGAGACTCTATAATTATAAAATTCATGAGAGTCATCAAGGCTAGTATAGAACTTGGTTTTGTAGCTTTTTGTCGAGATACGAATATATTAAACATAATTATGAACTTAAAAGCCCTATTCGTCGGGTTCAGTTGTATGTTGGCTAGGTGAAATAATGGACCGATCTTAACCATTTTCGTCCCTGGGACAATAGAAGATCATGTACCAAATTTCAGGTTTACATGGACGGACTGACGGACGGACAGGCGGAGGGACAGACGGACGGACGGACAGACATAGCTAAATCAACTCTGAAAATGATTCTAAGCCGATCAGTATACTTTAAGGTGGGTATTTGACCAATATTAATGAGCGTTACAAACCCATTATACCATCCCCACTAAAGTGGTGTAGGGTATAAAAATAAATAACAAAACTGAATAAAATACAAACACTTAAGTAATGACTATTTTTGCAGAAATACACAAATAGTACTTTAACAAAAAATTTAACTTTGTTTATTTGTAGAACAATCTTAAGTTGTTATTTATCTTAGAACAAAATATATTATTTCGCAGAATTTTTTACCATATATTTTCAAAATTTATTTGCAAAACTCTTGTAAATGTCTTTTGAATCACTAAAATTAGCCTCGTATCTACTACATTAGAGTGCTCCAAAAAAACGCAGTTGCGAATTTTGCCCGTCCCCCCCTCTAGAATTGTTCTATGGGTTGTAAAACTATGTCATACAAAAAATTAGGCTGATAGGATAACGTTAACAGGTGCCGCAACGGCACTAAAGTTTCCAACTGCATTTACAAGGGGAAAAAATCGATTTTTTTCAGTTTTTGCTAAAATTTTGCCACTTAATAATAAACTTTACAATGTATTGTAATGGAATCGCAATGTACACATAATAAGCTTTTCGGAAAGATATAAAACATAAATATTGGTTGAAAACTTTCAGAGTTATTGCAAATTCCCCAGACCATTAACGTGTCTCACAGCACATGAATTCGAAATGTGACAAAAAAATTAAAATTTTTTAGGAAATATTGTAAAAAAACATTTTGTTACTTAAAATATATCTATAATAACTAGAATGTTAGCTTTTGTCTTTATACGATAACGCAAACTTGTTCTCAGCTTTGGTTAAAAAAGTTTGAATTTTTCAACGGCCGTTTCAAATCTCCAATTTCAGTTTTTTTGAAACTTTGTTAAACAAATTTTAAAATTTTTAGAAGATCTCATGGGGATTTATAGACAATAGATAAGGGAATAAAACGGTAAAAAAATTAGATCAATAATTCTTACAGTTTAGCTGTACCTGCGATTTGAACTCGGCGGATTTCGGGAAAATCGCATTTTTTTGTAATATATTAGAGAATACGTATTAATTTTTTACTGTTGTACATTTTAAACAAAGTATTTTCAGAGTATTATAGACCAGATAATATAAAATATATATTCCAAGTTTTATTCAATTCGGACATTCTTAACCCATATAATGTGGAGTTCAAAGGTCAAATTTTGCTATATTTGGGAATTCTCAGTGTACCATATCGAAATATTATGTATTTGTCGGTCATATTTAATAAAGATGACTTGAATTTTTAGTATAAAGTCTTATGTTTAAAATAGCAGCGAAAAAAAGTAAAATTAACCCTTTAAAACACATGGGAAAAATTTAACCCCGAAGATCAAAAAATCGTAAAAACACTATCCATTTGAATAATGCTCTATATAATTAGAGGAATAACATAAATAAAACAAAAAAATATATATTAGGTATAAAAACTTATGAATTAACCCTTTTTGAACCTATAAAGTTTGTATTTTTAGACATATTATGTCGAAAATGGTCCGAAAAAATGGACTACATAAATTATCAGTTTTAAAAATGTACACCTATAGTTTACTCCATAGTCGAAAAGGGTTAAAGTATAATTTTTTATACTTAATATATACGTTTTTGTTATATTTCTGCTATTTCTCTAATTATATAGAGCTTTATTCAAATGGATAGTGCTTTTTCAAATTTTTGAACTTTGGTGTTAAATTGTTCCCAAGTGCCTTAAAGTGTTAATTTACCTTTTTTTCACTCTATTTTAAATATCGGACTTTATACGATAAATTCCAGTAATTTTTGGTAAATATGGCCAACAAATAAATAATATTTTAATATGGTGCACTGAGAATTCCCAAATATAGCAAAATTTAACCTTTGAACTCCACATTTTATGGGTTAAGAATGTCCGATTTGAATAAAACTTGGAATATATATTTTATATTATCTGGTCTATAATACTCTGAAAATACTTTGTTTAAAATGTACAACAGTAAAAAATTAATACGTATTCTCTAATATATTACAAAAAAATGCGATTTTCCCGAAATCCGCCGAGTTCAAATCGCAGGTACAGCTAAACTGTAAGAATTATTGATCTAATTTTTTACCGTTTTATTCCCTTATCTATTGTCCATAAATTCCCATGAGATCTTCTAAAAATTTTAAAATTTGTTTAACAAAGTTTCAAAAAAACTGAAATTGGAGATTTGAAACGGCCGTTGAAAAAATCAAACTTTTTTGACCATAGCTGAGAACAAGTTTGCGTTATCGTATAAGGACAAAAGCTAGTATTCAAGTAATTTTTAGTATATTTTAAGTAACAAAATGGTTTTTTACAATATGTCCTAAAAAATTTGAATTTTTTTGTCACATTTCGAATTCATGTGCTGTGAGACACGTTAATGGCCTGGGGAATTTGCAATAACTTTAAAAATTTTCAACCAATTTTTGTGTTTTATATCTTTCTGAAATGCTTATTCTGTGCACATTACGATTCCTTTACAATAAAGTGCAGGGTTTATTATTAAGTTGCAAAATTTGAGCAAAAACTGAAAAAAATCGATTTTTTCCCCTTGTAAATGCACTTGGAAACTTCTGAGCCGTTGCGGCACCTGTTAACGTTATCCTATCAGCCTAATTTTTTGCATGACATAGTTTTACAACCCATAGAACAATTCCAGAGGGGGGGACGGCCTGTCGGATAAAATTTTTTTTCCTTCATACAAGCTTGGAGCACTCTACTACTACATAGATAACAAAAAAAAAGCAAATAAATTTAAAAGTTTTTGATTTTGATATAACTACTTTGGTTTTTGTAAAAAGGTTTATTTAAATAAAATTTATACTGAATATGATGAAGCTATTACATAACCTTATAGATCGCTACTTAACATTATTTACGTAAATTTCTTTAAAGTTTTACCCCTTTTTAATTAAAATATAATTTGAAAACTTAATATTTTTACCAACAAATTTTAATAAACAATTATGTGTAATTAACAAAATATGTTTTATTTTTATTTTAACCCTTTATTGCTGCTTCAGTGGCTTTATTTAGTGCTCCGTCTAATAGTATCTCTATTGTAAACAAACTTATATTTGTATTATTTTAGGATTTTGAGGGTTTCTATAAATTTTAAATGCTTATTTTTTCATTTCTGCTTCCGTCGTTTTACACCTTAAGGCCAAAATCTTTTTCACTTTCATTTCTGCAACCTTTAGTTTATCTAAATTAAAAAACAGACAAAAGTTTTTTGAATATTTTAACTACCTTTTTTCAACGAGTGAACGTTTTTATACCCTACACCACTATAGTGGGGAGGGTATTATGCGTTTGTGCTGATGTTTGTAACACTCAAAAATATTGGTCCTACACCCACCTTAAAGTATACCAATCGGCTCAGAATCACTTCCTGATGTCCGTCTGTCTGTCTGTCTGTGTGTCCATGTAAACCTTGTGCGCACTCTACAGGTCGCAAATTTTGAGATAATTTGATGAAATTTGGAACCTGCACTTCTCTTGGTCCAAGGACACGCGCTGTTGAAAATGGTTGAAATCGGTCCATTATTTCACCTAGCCCCCATACAACAAAAATGACTTGAATGTCCACAATTCACTTATAAACAGTAGTATCACGATGAAATTTGGCACAAATGAGTTTTAATTAAACATAATTCCCAACAATAAATTTTATAGGGATCGGACCAAGTTTAACCCTAGCCCCCATATAACCGGACTTTCCGATTTGGGCCTTTTAGCTCATAACTTTGTCAAAAAAAAAAAAAAAATATATACTACTTTCTCTCCAAAAATCGGCACAACTAAGTTTGATATAATTATAAATAACATTGTCGATTTTTATAATGATCGGGCATTATTTGACCCTATCCCCATACAAAATCCCCTTCAGAAAATGACTTGAATGTCCACAATTCACTTATAAACACTAGTATCACGATGAAATTTGCCACAAATAGATTTTATATAAACATAAATGTCGACATTAAATTTTATAAGGATCGGACCAATTTTTGCCCTAGCTCCCATACAACCGGACCTACCGATTTGGACCTTTTAGCTCATAACTACGATAAATATACTACTATCTTCCCAAAGATTGGCACAACTAAGTTTGATATAATTATAAATAACACTGTCATTTTTCGCCATGATCGGAAATAAAATGTAGCCTATTGCGAGACATACAGGAATGTGCTATGAAAATTTAAAAAAAAATCGGTTTAGCCTTTTAGTAGTCTATAACGTTCAAACATACAAACATATAAACACACAAACATATAAACATACAATTAAACACACATTCATTATACCCTCCACCACCATCAGTGGTGATAGAGGGTATATATAACTTTGTCATTCCGTGTGTAACACCAAGAAATATTCATCTGAGACCCAACAAAGTATATATATTCTGGGTCCTTATCAAATTCTGAGTCGATTTAGCTATGTCCGTCTGTCTGTCCGTCTGTCTGTCCGTCTGTCCGTCTGTCCGTCTGTCTGCCTAAAACACGCTCACGTTAAAACTAAGCAAAGGAAGTACACCAAATTCACCGAAAATATTCATTGTTGTCCTAAGCAGTTTGGTATTGAAAATGAGCAAAATCGGTTCATACCGGGAAAAGTTATGAATCAAAATTTAAAACAACCTCGAAAAAAATAAGCATTTTTTACACATTCGGATGCAATTTTCTCGAAAACTATGCAAGATAAATTCATGAAAATCATCACGAAAAAGTTTCTACACGAGATCTTGATTTCTGCTGAAAATTGCTAGAATCGGTCCACAATTTCATATACCTCCCATACAAAAGTACATATTCCCGGAAAATGGGTTTTTTGTTAATAACTTCCGCCACAATGTCGATATCTTCACAAAATTTTACAAATTAAAATCTTATGTCAATAGAATTTATTCAGGGAAAAAATTTTCTGGATCGGTCCATAATTGGACATAGCTCCCATACAAGGTCCCCTCCCGAAAATCACTTAAACGCGCATAACTCATTACTTAATTAAGATATCCATATAAAATTTGGTACAAGTATTGCTTATCTGTACAGAAATATTGCTGATAAATTTTTTTCCGATCGGTTCATAACTGGTCATAGCTCCCATACAAGGTCCCCTCCCGAAACTCACTTAAACGCGCATAACTCATTACTTAATTAAGATATCCATATAAAATTTGGTACAAGTATTGCTTATATGTACAGAAATATTACTGAGAATTTTTTTTCCGATCGGTCCATAATTGGTCATAGCTCCCATACAAGGTCCCCTCCCGAAATCACTTAAACGCACATAACTCATTACAAAATAAAGATATCCATATAAAATTTGGCAGAAGTATTGCCCGTATGCACAAAAATATTACTGTGAAATTTTTTTCCGATAGGTCCATAATTAGTCATGGCTCCTATACAAAGTCCCATCCCGAAAATCACTTAAACGCGCATAACTCATTACTGAATTAAGATATCCATATAAAATTTGGTACAAGTATTGCTTATATGCACAGAAATATTACTGTGAAATTATTTTCCTATCAGTCCATAATTGATCATAGCTCCCATACAAGGTCCCTTTCAGAAAAACACTTAAAGGCACGTAGCTCATTACCTAATAACCCATAAAATATGCGGCATAAATATTATTTTTGTACACTAAAATGTTATTTCAAAATTTTTTCATGATTGGTCCATTCTTGGTCATAGCTCTCATACAAGGTTCCCTCCCGAAAATCACTTAAACGCACATAACTCATTACCAAATATTGATATCCATACATTTAGCAAAAATATACATAAATTAACCTATAAAATTGTTGTACGATCGGTCCATATTTTGTCATAGCTCTCAAACTAGTCCCCTTCAGAAAATCACTTAAATGCACAATATTCATTACCAAATAATGATATAGATACAGAATTTTTAAATTTTGTCTTTATATACATAATTGGTCATAGCTCCCATACAAGGTCCTTTTACGAAAATCTCTTAAACGCACATTACTCTTCATAATATGGGTGCGGTCGGTCCTATACAAGGTGCCCTTCAGAAAATCAAATAAACACTCATAACTTATTACAAAATTACGATATAGATACAAAATTTGACTGAAATATAGCTTTTATGTACAGAAATTTTGCTTAAAGAATTTTTTACGATCGGTCTATAATTGGTCATATCTCCAATACTAGGTCCTGCCCTTAAAAGCGCTTTAACCGTATTTAACTAGTTGCATTTGCGTAGAACAAAATTATATACATGTATTTTGAAAATCCTTAAATCTTTCACATACATGCATAAATGCAAATTACTAAATATCACTAAGCGCTATTAAAATATAAAGAAAATGGCGTTTGTCAATAAATCTTGGAATTCTAATAGATTTATGCTGTTTAAATTAATATAAAAGTAGCTGGTGGAGGGTATTTAAGATTCGGCTCAGCCGAATATAGCACTCTAACTTGTTTTTATATAAATATGTATATAGATAATTCCCAATAATACATTTTATAAGGATCGGCTCAATTTCTACCTTAGCGCCCATACATCCGGACCTTCCGATTTCGGCCGTTTATCTTTTAACCTCGTCTAATATACTACGATCTATCCAAAAGTCGGCACAATGTGGTGATGTTTGTAACACTCAAAAATATTTGTCCTTACTAAGCTAAGTCCGTCTTTGTGACCGTGTAAACCTTTTGTGCACGCAACAGATCGCAATTTTGAATATAATTTGTTAAAATGGGTCATATACTCTTCTCTGGATCCAAAGACGAAGGCTGTTGAAAATGATTGAAATCGGTCTTTTATCTTTCCTAGTCAGCATACAACCGCACATGAAGAGACATTATTTGGAACCTATATAAGATTCAACAGGAATGAATCACATTTAATATTCGCAATTTGTGTAGGGTATCATATAGTCGGCCACGCCCGACTATAATTTCTTACTTGTTTATATTTACTTTCAATTTTTCCTAACACACTGCATAAATTGTTTTTCACCTAGACAAATTTTTTTAATATTTTAGTCCCTTTTATGTTACAATGCTACAGAACATTGAAAACAGCAGCCAAACAAAAATCCTTACAATTTAACTAAAAGTAATATTCTAAAGAAAATAAGTTTATCTAGGAACTTTGCTGTGTAGCCTTTTTCTAAAAGTTTATTTAAAGATTAAATATAGATGTAAATGAATAAAGAAAATTTATATTTTTTAATCTTTAAAGACAATCTAGAAAATTTAATAAAACTAATTAGGAATTGGATAGCATGGAAAAGACTTTCAGCTGCTAATGGAGACTCATTTCCCACCTGTTATAATATGTACCTTATAGAAGTCGACACGGATAGAAAAGGATGTTATCAGAGTCAAAATTTTTACAGCTAACATGATCAAGTGCAACCCACTCTTGCCTATAGAGGCAGAATAAGTTACAAACCCATTTTTCAATCACATTTTCTGAAATTCTCCTATACTGATACAAGCCTAACTGTCAGGAAAATGTTACAAACATAAACGATATGTATACATATAACTTATACAACATTTTGAATATTTACCAAAAAAAAGTGAAAACAATTAACCTAAATTTAACATAATATAAAGTTGAAATTTGATACAAAACTAATTAATTTATTTTAAATCTTGCATGTTCTTTTTTGAGTTTACTTGATTGTAATACATTATGCAACCAAATACAAATAATTTAAGTGTATACGATTGTGCTAACAAACTTATGAAGGATATATACGAAGTTGTAACTAAAAGTGTTCTCATAATTTGCTCCATTTGTACTCTTCTTTAAGTATTTGGAATTTCAAAGTTATGTTAAATTAAACGACTTTTTAGCTTGGTCTTAAACATATTCATATAACCATTTTATATAATACATATTTACCATGTTTTGTGAATCACGCTAACCTATACTTAAGTTGTTTGACTGACACATTCACTTCATACATAATACATATGTTTTTATGTGTGTATGTTTATACACACTTATAAAACAAAAGATTTAAACATAACACAATACAATACATAGAAATGTATACAGTGGGATGTATGTATTTTGGACAGCAGTTCGAGGTGCCTGCCTCTAACTACACTTCAAATTACTTGATAAAGAACTAGAATACCCGGGGTGCTTCGCTACATTTATAGAAAATTTTAATTGATTAAACGTTTTCATTCGTTTAGCTTCCACAGGTCCCACATATCATGTTTTCCGGTTCCCCATTATAGAAAATCCAAAAGGTACCATTTGAAGTATGAAAAAGTACCAAAAAGTAACCACTTACAGATTATTATTCAGTCAGGATCATGCATATTCAAATTTATGTTTCTATGTAGAGTATTTTAGAAAATTTAAAAAGTACCATTTGACAGATAAAAAGTACTAAAAAGTTCTTTCTTAAAGAATCATATTTAAAAAGGGCGGAATATGTTTAATAATTATGTGTTTTGAACTCATACCATAGAACATACAAAAAGTCTAGGAATAGACTTTTACGAGAATGAAGTTTACAAAATATTTAAGTTTACAAAATATTTACCAAAAGCTTATTTTGTGTGAGTAAATTAACTATTTTTTTTTTGTTCAAATTTTATATATTATTTGGCTCAATTAGTTTGAATAAATTAAATTTCCCTTTTTGGTACTTTTTCCCCAGTGAAACAGCAAATATTTTGTTTCAATACATATTACAGAGGTAGTACGTAATTTAATAGGTATACGTCTATAAGACGAAAAATTTTCTTGATGTACAAGAAAAAGTACCAAAAATACAGTTTTCTCCCTTTTACACCCAAAAAGGACTGAATTTTAAAAAAGTACGAAACAGTTGTCTCATAATTTTGGAACATATATCCAAAATATTTACAAAAATTTTACTTAATTATTAAGGGCCAAAAAAGGTACCAAAATCACTTTTGTTACCCATTTTCACCCCATAAAAGTACGAATTTCCAAAAAGTACCAGACACCCATCTACATTTAAAATGTTTCTTGTATCACTAATTTTGTGTAAAATAATTAAGAAAATCTGGGGAAACCCTTTTTACCCCTAAATGTACAAATTTTAAAAAATCCGCCCTCATCTACTGTCAAAATTTCATGATTCTAGTCAGTAACGCTACTCTTTTATATATATAGATGTTATGTTGACTCCTTTCGGAACTGTTAGGCTATGAGTGCAAGCAAATTGCAAATGGAACTTAAATAAAATGTATACAAACAGAACATATATGCATATGTATGTACATACTTTAGGGTGTCCAGTGAGCTACTTTTTTCTAGGAATATCTCTCAAAAGATGCATATTAATGTATTAAATACAAAAAAAAATAATATTATTTTCTAAAAGGGCCTCAGTTACCAACCAGTGATTGAAAATCTTTATCTCAGTACTAAATGTTCTAAAAGTAATTTCTGAAATCTTTTCAAAATGGGTCTCAAAAAGTCCTTCATTTGCATGCAGAATAAAAATTCTGAAATGGATCATACGTAATGTCAATTTTTTTTAATTACGACAATTTTCACACCTTTTTATCGAAAATTCAAAATAAAGGAATTTTTGTAACCCATTTCGAAAAGATGGCAGAAATTGTTTTTACGTATTGTACTGAGATCAATTTGATAATAAGTTTGAAAACAGTTCATCATTTCTTCAAAATTTATTTAAAATTAAAATCTAGGAATTAAATAATTAAATATGTATTTATGCAAAATTTGTTGAACGAAGTGTATGAGTGATATCTAATACAATACATTATGACAATACTTATCAATCATACGTCACGGTATAAGCACGAAAAGCCAAACATTTGAAATAACCTTAGCATGGTAACTCTTGTATTATGTAAATACATATTTACATATATTGAAAATGTTAAGATATGTAAAAATCGAGTTAAGTGTTTAGTGAAATCCAATGTTTATTTAAACAACAGATTTACTTAAATATTATTTTGCTTTAAATTTTTCTATTCATATATTATGACTGGTAGTTTTACTAAATCCTTTTCTCTTTATCTTCCTTTTCGGCCTTAAGCTGCCGAGAATATTTTCGTTTTAATGCCGGCACTCTAACAGCATATGGTGTTTAGTCATGGTAAATCTTGTGGCATATTTTTCTAGTTTTTAGCTCTAACAACTACAACAATAGCAACAATTGCATTGTAAAAGGAAATTACTAAAATGTATTTTAGGGATTTTATTTAAGTTGTTTATATTTTTGTTGAGCCTTTATTTATTTTCTCTCTCTCACACTCTTTCTGTTTGTTTCGAGTTATATTTTTAAATCCTTTTTGCAGTGTTTGTTTTTGGGGTTTAAAAAATCCGTTTAATTAAAGTCTAAAATACTAGTGAAACATGCGATTTGTGTTTATAAAACTACATATATGTTTATTGTTCAACATACATATGTATATACATATGTATTATGTATGTACATATGTAGCCAATTTACAAAATAATACGTATTGCTACACTATTTTTAAAATATTTAAATATACTGAGTACTTTGTAAGTGGTTTAAATAGTTTCACATAAATTCTATTTCTGAAAGTTTACAAGTTCATTTTTATACCCTCCACCACCATCAGTGGTGATAGAGGGTATATATAACTTTGTCATTCCGTGTGTAACACCAAGAAATATTCATCTGAGACCCAACAAAGTATATATATTCTGGGTCCTTATCAAATTCTGAGTCGATTTAGCTATGTCCGTCTGTCTGTCCGCCTGTCTGTCCGTCTGTCCGTCTGTCCGCCTGTCTGTCCGTCTGTCCGTCTGTCTGTGTAAAACACGCTCCCGATAAAACGAAGCAATAGAGTTTAACCAAATTCACCCAAAATGTTCTTCGTTTTCCTAAGTTGTTTGGTATTGCAAATGGGCAAAATCAGTTCACACCGGGAAAAGTTATGAATCAAAATTTAAAACAACCTCGAAAAAAATAAGCATTTTTGACACATTCTGATGTAATTTTCTCGAAAACTATGCAAGATAATTACATGAAACATACATTTGTTTCTACACAGGAGCTTGATCCCTGCTGAAAATTGCCAGAATCGGTCCACAATTTCATATACCTCCCATACAAAAGTACATACTGCCGGAAAATGGGTTTTTTGTTAATAACTTCCGCCACAATGTCAATATCTTCACAAAATTTTACAAATTAAAATCTTATGTCAATAGAATTCTTTGAGAGGAAAAATTTTATGGATCGGTCCATAATTGGACATAGCTCCCATACAAGGTCCCCTCCCGAAAATCACTTAAACGCGCATAACTCATTACTAAATTAAGATATCCATATAAAATTTGGTACAAGTATTACTCATATGCACAAAAATATTACAGATACATTTTTTTTCCGATCGGTCCATAACTGGCCATAGCTCCCATACAAGGTCCCCTCCCGAAAATCACTTAAACGCACATAACTCATTACTTAATTAAGATATCCATATAAAGTTTGGCAGAAATATTGCTCATATACAGAGAAATATTACTGTGAAATTGTTTTCCTATCGATTCATAATTGATCATAGCTCCCATACAAGGTTCCTTCCCAAAAATCACTTAAACGCACATAACTCATTACCAAATCTTGATATCCATACATTTAGCAAAAATATTGCTCTTATATACATAAATTACACTATAAAATTTTTTTACGATCGGTCCATATTTGGCCATAGCCCTCATACTAGGTCCCCTCCAGATAATCACTTAAATGCACAATATTCATGATATAAATACAAAATTTTTAAATTTTGTCTTTATATACATAATTGGTCATAGCTCCCATACAAGGTCCTTTTACGAAAATCTCCTAAAAGCACATTTCTCATTACCAAATAAAGCCATTGATACAACATTTGGCACAAATAATAGTTTTGTATACAAAAATTATATTTCAAGATTTTTTCTCGACAGGTTCATAACATGGTTGCGGTGGGTCCCATACAAAGTTCCCTTCAGAAAATAACTAAAACGCACATTACTTATTACTAAATTACGATATAGATACAAAATTTTACTGAAATATAGTTTTTATGTACAGAAATTTTGCTTAAAGAATTGTTTACGATCGGTCTATATTTGGTCATATCTCTCATACTAGGTCCTGCCCCTAAAAGCGCTTTAACCGTATTTAACTATTTGCATTATCAATTTGTGTAGAACAAAATTATATATATGTATGTATTTTGAAAATCCTTAAATCTTTCACACACATGCATACATGCAAATACTAAATATCGCTAAAGCATATTTTAGGGCGCTATAAAAATTTAAAAGAAAGTGGCGTTTGTAATGTTCAATAAATCTTGGAATTGTAGTAGATTTAAGATGTTTAAATCTTGGGATTTTTCTATTTAAGACAAATATTTTATTAATTAGAAATTTATTAATACAAAAGTTGCTGGTGGAGGGTATTTAAGATTCGGCTCAGCCGAATATAGCACTCTAACTTGTTGTATTTGTTTTAGTTACGTCACAGATTTTAGTAATTACACTAATGCATATTATTATATCTGCATACAAATAAACATACTAAAATATCAATTAAGGTACAAGACTTAAACCAAAGTAATTTCATTCTATGAAGTGTTTTCACAAAACTACAGAACACATTAGAACTACAAGTACAAAGGATACCAAATCTCCTCTCTATCTAGGAGACGAATTGTGGAAAAAAAAATCATTAAAGATTTGGGTTCTGAAGATTTCTGGAGTGTACAGAAATTTTATTTCAACAAACAGACATACAAAGAGACGCACGGACAGACAGAAGGCGAACGATTAAACAGACAGACGGACATAGCTTCGACTCCCCTATCAAAAAGAATTCGGAATATACACATATACTTGGGTAGGAAAATTTTATTACAGAAATTACAAACGTAATTACAGACTTATTTAAATCATTCTCAGGTGCGCGAAGGGTATAATGGTCGGACATGACAAACCATATGATACTCTACACTAGTTATTATTCATAATAAGGCGTTATCATATAAGTTAATAGTGGACATTTAGTTAATTTTCGAAAGGGGGCTTTATTTAGCAGCTATTACCGTTAATTACCAAGTATGACACTATCTTCAAAGCCATTTGCATCAATGGGTGGAAAAAGAGTACGTGTCAAAGTTTTTTTATACCCACCATCAAAAAAGATGGGGGATATATTGATTTTGTCATTCCGTTTGTAACACATCGAAATATTTGACATATACCCACAAAAGTACATATATTTTGGATCCTTATTAAATTCTAAGACGATGTAGCCATGTCCGTCTGTCTGTCTGTCTGTCTGTCTGTCTGTCTGTCTGTCTGTCTGTCTGTCTGTCTGTCTGTCTGTCTGTCTGCCTGTCTGTCTGTCTGTCTGTCTGTCTGTCTGTCTGTCTGTCTGTCTGTCTGTCTGTCCGTCTGTCCATCTGTATGTCTGTCCGTCTGTCTGTCTGTCTGTCTGTCTGTCTGTCTGTCTGTCTGTCTGTCTGTCTGTCTGTCTGTCTGTCCGAACAGAATGAGCTAGAGGATTGAGATTTTCCACAAATATTCTCTATATGTAAGGTTTGTTTGATATAATGGGCATTATCGGTCCACGTTTTCGGATTGCCCCTATACAAGTGGACCCCCGAAAAACAGCTTTAACAGGCATATATGTATAAAAAGAACGAGTATATCGATGAAATACGCTAGAAATAAGTTTCATATGAGGCAAAATCTCCCTACCAAATTTGAGAATCGATCAATAATTGACCCTACCCCCCATATAAGGTCCCCTTCAGAAAATGATTTTAACGCTCATTGCTGGCTTAAAAATATAAATATAGCGATGAAAATCAACACACTTAAGTTTCATTAAAGTTAAAATCACTCTATCAAATTTTATGAGGATTGGTCAATAATTGACCCTATCCCCCATATAAAGCCCCCATCAGAAAATGACTTTAACGCTAATTACTGTCTCAAAAATAAGAATATAGCGATGAAATTCGACACACAGAAGACCCACCAAAAATCTCTCTATAAAATTTTATGTGGATTGGTCCACAATTGACCCTACCTTCCATATAAGGTCCCCTTAAAAAATGACTTTAACGCTCATTACTTACTTAGAAATACGAATAAAGCGATAAAATTCCACACGTATAAGTTGCATTGAGCCAAAATCTCTCCATAAAATTTTATGTGGATCGGTCCATAATTGACCCTACTCGCCATATAAGGTCCCCTTCAGATAATTACTTTAATGCTCATTACCGGCTTAAAAGTACGAGTATTGAGATGAAATTCGACATAAGTAAGTTTCTTACCAAAATCTTTCTACGGACTTTTATGAGAATCTGCAAATGATTGACCCCCATATAAGCTCCCTATCAGAAAATGACTTTAAAGCTAATTAGTCGACACATATATGTTTTATACGAGTTTAAATCTATCTACCAAATTTATTGAGGATCGGTCCGTAATTGATCCTAACCCCTTCAGAAAATTACTTTAACGATCATTCCTGACTTAAAAATACATATACAGTCATGAAATTTGATATATTTCATGCGGGAAGTGTCGGGAAGTGATATTCGATGTAAACATGTTTTATTTGAACAAAATCGGTCTAGTGGGTATATAAGATTCGGCACAGCCGAATAAACCATTCTCACTTCTTTAATTTAGCTTGAATATTGCGATCTGTACCTTGCGCAGAAACTTAACGTGGATAGCTATCTAGCCAGCCGGATGGACAGACATTTCTCAGTTGACTCAGAAACTGATTATAAGTCGATTGATATACTTTAAGATGGGTGCATTACAAACATCTGCACAAACCCATAATACTCTCCCCATTATTGTAATGTAGGTTACAAACAATGTTTTAAATTAAATCCCAAGAAAACTCCATAAAAAACACAAAGCACAATAAGTATTATTTTTCCACTTATCAACAACACTTAACTACTTTAAAAATATTTGTTCCAATTCAATATGTTGGTCACTTTTAATACCTTTAATCTATAAATCAATCAAACATAAATACAATTTCCTCCGACAAAGACACACAAAAGAACCAAAAATATCCATGTATAATTTAGTTTGATCTTTGAATTTGTTACAAATACATTAAATCCGAATAGGAAATAGAGGTCTTTCCTTTTGAGCCATTACATTTTGCCAAACAAATGAAGCAACAAAAAAATCCCTATTGAAATATTGGGTTAGAAAGCAACAATAACAAAAAACCTTAACTTTTTTAAATTAAAAAAAAAAAAAATCTGCAAAAATTTTTGTTCCCAAAAAAATATTTTAGACTATATGCAGTACAAAATAAAGTAACGTAAGGGTGGAGATCAACCACATTTAACAATAAAAGTTAAGAAAATCTAGAATTTGTTGGGAGTAATTTTATCAAAAAATGCTATTGAAATTGAAAAATAAGAAAATTACTTTAGCTTGTATGGTACATATTTGATTGAACTCAGTCTTGGGAACGTCTGCATAAATATATGGCAGGCACAAAAGGCTATTTCTGTGGCAACAAAAAGATTTATAACTTTTTCTCTATTTGTAACTGAATTCATGTTTTTAAACATTTTTCTATTCCGTTTTGTAAAATTTAACAAACGGAAAAAACAAAAATAGAATAGCGATACTTTATCAAGCTGTTCATTCAGGAAAACTATATTTTAGCTAAGTGATAGAAATCTACACTGTCCTTTATTCAAAGAAAAACTAAATTTGCAAATATGCATACGAGTTGGAATGTTTCTATGTACGATTTGAAAAAAGAGCACACATTTATTTGTGTTAAGACAACGGTCAACAAATATCAAAATATTTGTAACCTAAATTTATTGGTTTTGAAAAAAAAGATATACCAGCAACATGTGATTGGTAAATAAAATAAAAATTTTACTAATGTTTTGTTCACTTTTCTTAACAGAAAAGAAAAGTTGTTGCAATAAATTTAAAAGAAGTAGTTTATTTTCAGTTGAATTTGGGATATAGTTTTTATTATCATCATATTTAAATTTTTTGTTTATGCTTAACTAAAATTTTAGGAAAAATAGTGAAGAATATTTGTTACATTTTACTACTTTTTACTTCCAAATTTCAAGTAGGCGAGATGCCACGCCCTCATAAATAATAAGTTGTAAAAGTCGTATATCACAAAAAGTTCCGCAGTTTTAGTTATACAATTTTGTACGAACAACTTTGACATCCGTATAAACATAGAGGCTATAGGGGGTATGAATAACACATCCCATATAAAGATAATCATAAATTTGTTTATCTGAGATAATATCTAGAGTCCTCAATTTTTTTCCAAGCCACATTAGTATCAACATAATTATTTATTTTGAAAATGAGCACCTCCCATATGGACAAAATAGAATAGGTAGAATCTTAAAAATATGTGTGAAGAACTTTAACATCAATTTGAACATTAGGGGGGCAAATGGGTGGACATTCATTAGGGGGTTTGGAACCTTCCATATTAATAAAACTCTAAAATTCTTA
>NW_023994666.1:0-85000 GCF_015586225.1 Lucilia sericata | reverse complement strand
CTTTAATTACAATATTGAAATCTTACTTTAAATCAAGAAAAACTGAACAGGTCATACTACTTTAAGTAACTCCCATTAATTAATCCGTTTTAAAATAATTTTTGTCCCTGACACAAAAATGAAGAAGTACTAAATATTTTATTTAAATAAACATTTTTTTCGACATTTATTATTCTATTTTATAACACTTTCAACAAAGAAACTGCATATAATTAACCTGGAGGTCGCAATATAAAGAATTTAAAATATTAATTACATTACTGGCCTGGACAGGATGATAACATGAGCAATTAAGTATGCACATGTCATTTTTATGCCCTACAGCACTATAGTGCTGATATGTATAACATACAAAAATATTGGTTATACACCTATCTTAAAATACCGGCTTAGAATTATTTTTTGAGTCGTTTAAGCCATGTCCGACTTATAACCTTCTGTCTGTCCGTCTGTCCATCTGTCTGTCTGTCTGTCTGTCTGTCTGTCTATCTGTCTGAATGTATGTATGTCATAATATACAAAAACAACGACCTAACCAACCGGGTTAGAATCATTTTCTGAGTGATTAAGCCATGTCCGTGCATCTGTCCGTCCATATGTCAGTCTGTTTATCTATCTATCTGTCTGTCTGTCTGTCTGTCTGTCTTGTTTACAGGGCGCAACTTTAAAAACAATTCAATTTAATTTGGTACGCGTAATGCCTTTGGCCCAAGGACAAATCCTATTGCTTTTGGTTCAAATCTGTAGAATATTTCACCTAGCCCTCAAACAACTGGACTCTCCGATTTGGACTTTTTAGCTCAGAATTATATTTAATATACTTGTATCTCGACAAAAAATCAGCTCAACTAAGTTTTATACTATCCTTGATAACGATCTTATAACTGGTATAGGATATCATATGGTCGACCACGCCCGACTATAAAAACAAACAGCGAATACTTACCTACAACACGATCAGAAGGCGATCTAAATATGTGAGTAAATAAGGATTTAACTAGGAGTCAGGAAATGTATGAACTAAAATACTCTATAATATGGGGAATAATCTTAAACTTTTGCACTCACATTACTTATCAAATGACCCACTTAGGTATACAAGTGCATGTATATCCTTAATAACTATTATCAATAAAACAGTTTTTCTTAAGTACTAACACATCTAACTGGAACTTAAGAGTATCTTTTGTCACTGAAAGTGTAAATGATCCTTGTTTAGTAAAACTATGTTATATATAAGTAAATACGTATATATGTACTAACTTTTGCACGCACATAGATAGATATTCACTCACTTAAACAATTTCTCTTACCATTTCAATTGACTTTTTGTTGTTTTACACCATTGTTTTTGTTGTTTGTTTTTTTTTTTGCAAACATTTAACTAGGAAAATGTTTTTTAAACATGTATCCTCCTAGTAAACATTCACACACACATTCACGCTGACCCAGGATCTGTATACATCTCAGGGTTTACGAGCATTTAATGTCCGGAAATATTATAGAATACAAGAATTGAGACATGAAACTTAAATAAATGTTCACAATAAAAATGTCTAAAGTTGTAATAAAGTTCATGACTGTAAATTACAATGAATTATTTTATAGATAATGGAAATTTATTAAATATCTTGTTAGTAAGAATAATAAAAAATTGTTACAAAAGAACAAATGTAATAACAAAGATGAAACAATTTTTTGGTTAAAGTTTTAAAAAGTTTAATGTTAAATTCAAGGTAAGTATGATTTACTACTAACTTATCTTAATACATGCTATAATTTATGAAAGGTCTTTTTAGCAAAAAGCTTTCTCGAAAAAGATTTCTTATATTTTCCATAGAAGAACTATTATAAATACACACTAGATCAATAATAAAATTGACACAAAGTCGTTAGAACACACTTAAGTTCTAAAGAAAGAAACCTTTTTGCTCTTATAAAATCTATTGAATATTGAAATCAATTTATTCTTGTTATAGGAGAGGACTTCAACATTCATATACAAGGACATTTTTAAGGGTATGTATGCAAATATATGCTTGTTTTTGAATTGAATATTAACTTTCAAAAAAGGATTATCTAGATATGCGTAAAGTCAAAAAGGAAATTTGTTTGAGTTGTATTCATACATATGTATGTAATTTACTAGGTAAATAGATTGTGTATCTATTCCGTAAGAATTCTACTTCTCTAGTTAGTAAACCTTAAGTAAATATATCAATATACGAAACAAAATAATTCGAATGCAAAAACAGAATACATATTCAATAGCACAAGAGTTGACATTGACATGGGAATCTATTTCAATTTAAAATTCAAGTTGTTCAAAAGGAAAGGAAAAAAAAAACTTTTCAATATGTATTTTTAAAGAAAATGTTCAAATATTAAGTTTAAGACTTAAGAGTGTTATATTTGGATATGTCGAATCATGTCCTAACATGACTTAAACAAGAAAGTATCGTTATCATCGTCCGATCGTGACCAAAATGCCGGATATGCTAAATCAAGACCTAAATAAAAATATTTTGTTTTCATCGTCCGATTGTGAGCAAAACACATACTACTACGGAAGTGTGTACCTTGGCTTACGTTTGGCAAAAATGAAAGAGGTCATAGAGAAGCCTCACCATTTGATAGCAGGCGATTGGTTTCGATTCTGAATCCTTAAATAATAAGAACAACATACATCATACATAATCCCAAAAACGATGAAATCGAGCGAATGGTAGACTATGCAAAGGTATTAACACTCAGAAGGAAGTTGAAGAAGTCAAGCCTTACAACTATTGTGAAGGCGATCACGTCAGTCAAATCAACCTCGAAGAAAAGGCTGTGACTATCAGCTCTGGCAAGAACACCGAAGTACCTACGATGCTGTCCAGAGTATTACTAAATAGTCACCTCATTCAACCTTGAGGAGTAAAATAAGAATAAGGTGTTAATTAACAATATTGCAAGAAGACAGTTTTTTAGAGGACTGTCCACCTGAGCGAGAAGACAGTCAATGCTCTGACCGCAAAATAAAGATAATTTACGTATTATTAAAGTAAATCCCTTAACATTCGATGATTCGAAATAAGGTTGATGTATTCTGTATTTCAAGAATTTATATTTATGCAAAGGCGCTGTCATTTGTTTATATGACCTTTAACTCTCCGATACTACCACTAACGTCCGAATTGATAAACATGAAGAGGCACAATAATGTCGAAGTGCTTTGCGTGAACACCTGCCCTGAGGGCCTTATTTCACGGTGGTCTTTTTCAACCACTGGGTGAGCCAAAAGTATCGACTAACTAGCTCCTCATTGTGCTTCTTACACGCCGGTGGCAATTTACGTATATGGATATCCGGTCTATTATACGTGCACTTTGCTCAAGTACTCTTGCTATCTAATATCTTGCCATAGTAGTCCCGTTAGGGAAGGACAGGTGTCATAAGCAAGCTCAATCTAACCCCGACAAAGGTAAACCTTATATGTCGCCCAACCACACTACATACTGAGATGGCTCTGCAGATTCGGCAACAGCGCCTAGGGGACGTAATTGGTAGTCCGAAACACGAATCATTTTAATTGACAAGACTTACTTCAGTGGCCACAAAGACCCACTGTGATAAGTTGAGCCATGAAGGAAAATCGCTGATAAATTAAAGAAAGGGCAGTAACGACCTTGCATCACTCTCCGTTTTGCCAAACCTTAGTTCAGCACATCACCTTCGCAACTCCTTCAAAAGCAGCGAATAAACATCAAAGCACCAGAAAAACATCACCTCGTATACCCAATCCTTGCATTATCAGCTCAAATCCAACATTTTATTAATCCACAGTCATGCTCTGTAGTTTGTACTGCTCCTAGAATCTAGGAACGATAAAAGAAATTCATCATGAAAATTTTATTTCACCGTGTATCAATATTTTAACCAAGAACCCCCTTCCTGCGATTTAGGTTTCAACCACAGCCACTGACCAGCCAGGACAAGTCTTGCGGCCACCGGTACTACCAGATTATGTGGTGCTCTGGTTAGACCCCTTTTCAAATCATCCAAGGACTAGCCAGGGAGTGAGATGTAAACACCAGCTTATAGTCTCGGCATACTAGAGGTATTGGTGGGCACCTCTTTACTCCGGGATTCCAATGATGGAAGATGGTCTTTCATCAAGGAAACATCATCAGCACCCGAAGCAGGGTTTTAGGCCTGCAACAGCTTTAGAGGTACTTTTAGAAGACTCCAAAGGTACCTCGCCTGTTATGGAACTACCGCGGATAGTGCTGAACTTTGTTCATTCAGCCATCCTGGGTATGGCAGACTGACCTACTGCTTGGCCTACATACCATTGCACTTAAGCATCTACATCATCCATCGCAGTTGTTTAGTGACTCTTTATCTTTTGGTGAATAAAACAAAGGTGGATAAATGCAACGCCATCAATATACATATTACCACGATATTATGTAACTCTACTCGCAAAAAAATCTAAAATCATACAAAACAAGTAAGAAGTTATAGTCAGGCGAGGCTGACCATATAATACCATACACCAGTTATAAAACAAGTAAGAAAGTTTAGTTGAGCGTGGCCGACCATATGATAACCTACAGCAGTTATGAATTTTAAATGTAATTTATTTTGCATAATAAAGCATTTATCTTGAATATTACGTTCATTCCGATTTACTTAAGCAATTTATTGACGAAAAACTAATTTTCTAAAAGAGACTTTATACGGGGAATAGGAGCAAAAGTGGACCAATCCCGATAAAATAGGCTGGATAGATTTGTATTTAGATATTATTTGTCTGTGCTATATTTCATTGCAATAGCAGTGTTAATAAATTAATTGCGGATATTCAAGTCACTTTCTGTTTGGGGCTTTTTATGGGGGCTAGGTTCAAATGAAGTCCGATCATTTCGAAATTCGGTAAGGTTATCAATGCTTGTATAAAACTTAGTTGTCAGAACTTTCATCGAAATACATTTACATACATTTTTATACCCTCCACCACCATCAGTGGTGATAGAGGGTATATATAACTTTGTCATTCCGTGTGTAACACCAAGAAATATTCATCTGAGACCCAACAAAGTATATATATTCTGGGTCCTTATCAAATTCTGAGTCGATTTAGCTATGTCCGTCTGTCTGTCCGTCTGTCCGTCTGTCCGTCTGTCTGCCTAAAACACGCTCACGTTAAAACTAAGCAAAGGAAGTACACCAAATTCACCGAAAATATTCACTGTTGTCCTAAGCAGTTTGGTATTGAAAATGAGCAAAATCGGTTCATACCGGGAAAAGTTATGAATCAAAATTTAAAACAACCTCGAAAAAAATAAGCATTTTTTACACATTCGGATGCAATTTTCTCAAAAACTATGCAAGATACATTCATGAAAATAACCACGAATAAGTTTCTACACGAGAACTTGATCCCTGCTGAAAATTGCTAGCATCGGTCCACAATTTCATATACCTCCCATACAAAAGTACATATTCCCGGAAAATGGGTTTTTTGTTAATAACTTCCGTCACAATGTCGATATCTTCACAAAATTTTACAAATTAAAATCTTATGTCAATAGAATTCATTCAGAGAAAAAATTTTCTAGATCGGTCCATAATTGGACATAGCTCCCATACAAGGTCCCTTCCCGAAAATCACTTAAAACCACATAACTCATTAGTTAATTAAGATATCCATATAAGATTTGGTACAAGTATTGCTCCCACATACAGAAATATTACTGAGAAATTTTTTTCAGATCGGTCCATAATTGGTCATAGCTCCCATACAAGGTCCCCTCCCGAAACTCACTTAAACGCACATAACTCATTACAAAATAAAGATATCAATATAAAATTTGGTAGAAGTATTGCCTGTATGCACAAAAATATTACTGTGAAATTTTTTTCCGATAGGTCCATAATTGGTCATAGCTCCTATACAAGGTCCCCTCCCGAAAATCACTTAAAACCACATAACTCATTAGTAAATGAAGACATCCATCTTGTATACAGAAATATTACTATGAAATTTTTCTTGGATCGGTCCATAATTGGTCACAGCTCCCATACAAGGTCCCCTCCCAAAAATCACTTAAACGCGCATAACTCATTTCTAAAGTAAGATATCTATATAAAATTTTGTACAAGTACTGTTATATGACTGAGAAATATTACTGGAATTTTTTTTTCCGATCGGTCCATAACTGGTCGTGGCTCCCATACAAGGTCCCCTCCCGAAAATCACTTAAAACCACATAACTCATTAGTTAATGAGGATATCCATATAAAATTTGACACAAGTATTGCTCTTATATACACAAATATTATAATGAAATTTTTTTGGATCGGTATATAATTGGTCATAGCTCCCATACAAAGTCCCATCCCGAAAATCACTTAAACGCGCATAACTCATTATTGAATTAAGATATCCATATAAAATTTGGTACAAGTATTGCTTATATGCACAGAAATATTACTGTGAAATTATTTTCCTATCAGTCCATAATTGATCATAGCTCCCATACAAGGTCCCTTTCAGAAAAACACTTAAAGGCACGTAGCTCATTACCTAATAACCCATAAAATATGTGGCATAAATATTATCTTTGTACACTTAAATGTTATTTCAAATTTTTTTCATGATTGGTCCATTCTTGGTCGTAGCTCTCATACAAGGTTCCCTCCCGAAAATCACTGAAACGCACATAACTCATTACCAAATATTGATATCCATACATTTAGCAAAAATATACATAAATAAACCTATAAAATTGTTGTACGATCGGTCCGTATTTGGTCATAGCTCTCATACTAGGTCCCCTCCAGAAAATCACTTAAATGCACAATATTCATTACCAAATAATGATATAGATACAGAATTTTGAAATTTTGTCTTTATATACATAATTGGTCATAGCTCCCATACAAGGTCCTTTTACGAAAATCCCTTAAACGCACATTACTCTTTACCAAATAAAGCTATTGATACAAAATTTGGCATAAATATTAGTTTTGTATACAAAAATTCTATTTCCAGATTTTTTCACGATCGGTTCATAACATGGGTGCGGTAGGTCCCATAAAAGTTTCCTTTCAGAAAATCAAATAAACACTCATAACTTATTACAAAATTACGATATAGATACAAAATTTGACTGAAATATAGCTTTTATGTACAGAAATTTTGCTTAAAGAATTTTTTACGATCGGTTTATAATTGGTCATATCTCCCATACTAGGTCCTGCCCCTAAAAGCACTTTAACCGTATTTAACTAGTTGCATTATCAATTTGTGTAGAACAAAATTATATATATATGTATTTTGAAAATTCTTAAATCTTTCACACACATTCATACATGCAAATTACTAAATATTGCTAAGCGCTATAAAAATATAAAGAAAATGGCGTTTGTAATGTTCAATAAATCTTGGAATTGTAATAGATTTAAGCTGTTTAAATCTTGATATTTTTCTATTTAAGACATGAGAAAACTTATTTGTACAAATATTTGATCAATTAGAAAAGTATTAATATAAAAGTAGCTGGTGGAGGGTATTTAAGATTCGGCTCAGCCGAATATAGCACTCTAACTTGTTTATTATACATAATTAAGGGCTCAAAAGCCCTTTTCGGGGGTTAAGTTGTATGGGGACTAGGTGAAATAATGGACCGATTTTAAACATTTTCAATAGGCTTTGTTCTTGAGACAAAACAAACGTGTATTCCAAATTTTATCAATTTATCTTGAAAATTGCGACCTGTATTTTGATAACAACGCTTACATGGACACACGGACGGACGAACATCGTTAAATCGACTAAGAAAGTGATTCTGAGTCGATTCTGATAATAGGAAATATCAATATGAAAACAATGAGTTTTTCTACTACAACAACTTTTTCCTAAACTTATTAGGTAATTATTTACAATGACAAATAAAATTTATGTATTTATTATTACTTCCTTTACTACAAAAATATATTTTCCTAATACGATTATAAAAGTACAAAAACACAAACATATCATAACATAACTTCCTAGTCATATTGACAAGTTTGATATTTTATACCCTCCACCACCATTAGTGGTGATAGAGGGTATATATCACTTTGTCATTCCGTGTGTAACACCAAGAAATATTCATCTGAGACCCAACAAAGTATATATATTCTGGGTCCTTATCAAATTCTGAGTCGATTTAGCTATGTCCGTCTGTCTGTCCGTCTGTCTGCCTAAAACACGCTCACGTTAAAACTAAGCAAAGGAAGTACACCAAATTCACCGAAAATATTCATTGTTGTCCTAAGCAGTTTGGTATTGAAAATGAGCAAAATCGGTTCATACCGGGAAAAGTTATGAATCAAAATTTAAAACAACCTCGAAAAAAATAAGCATTTTTTACACATTCGGATGCAATTTTCTCGAAAACTATGCAAGATAAATTCATGAAAATCACCACACATAAGTTTCTACACGAGAACTTGATCCCTGCTGAAAATTGCTAGAATCGGTCCACAATTTCGTATACCTCCCATACAAAAGTACATATTCCCGGAAAATGGGTTTTTTGTTAATAACTTCCGTCACAATGCCTATATCTTCACAAAATTTTACAAATTAAAATCTTGTGTCAATAGAATTCATTCAAAGAAAAAATTTTCTGGATCGGTTCATAATTGGTCATAGCTCCCATACAAGGTCCCCTCCCGAAAATCACTTAAACGCGCATAACTCATTACTAAATTAAGCTATCCATATAAAATTTGGTGTAAGTATTGCTCATATGTACAGAAATGTTACTGTGAAATTTTTTCCTGATCGGTCCATAATTGGTCATAGCTCCCATACAAGGTCCCCTCCCGAAAATCACTTAAACGCGCATAACTCATTACTAAATTAAGATATCCATATAAAATTTGGTATAAGTATTACTCATATGCACAGAAATGTTACTGTGAAATTTTTTCCCGATCGGTCCATAATTGGTCATAGCTCCCATACAAGGTCCCCTCCCGAAAATCACTTAAACGCGCATAACTCATTACTAAATTAAGATATCCATATAAAATTTGGTGTAAGTATTGCTCATATGTACAGAAATGTTACTGTGAAATTTTTTCCTGATCGGTCCATAATTGGTCATAGCTCCCATACAAGTTCCCCTCCCGAAAATCATTTAAACGCGCATAGCTCATTACTAAATTAAGATATCCATATAAAATTTGGTATAAGTATTACTCATATGCACAGAAATGTTACTGTGAAATTTTTTCCCGATCGGTTCATAATTGGTCATAGCTCCCATACAAGGTCCCCTCCCGAAAATCACTTAAACGCGCATAACTCATTACTAAATTAAGATATCCATATAAAATTTGGTGTATGTATTGCTTATATGCACAGAAATGTTACTGTGAATTTTTTTCCCGATCGGTCCATAATTGGTCATAGCTCCCATGCAAGGTCCCCTCCCGAAAATCACTTAAACGCGCATAGCTCATTACTAAATTAAGATATCCATATAAAATTAGGTATAAGTATTACTTATATGCACAGAAATGTTACTGTGAAATTTTTTCCCGATCGGTCCATAATTGGTCATAGCTCCCATACAAGGTCCCCTCCCGAAAATAACTTAAACGCGCATAGCTCATTACTAAATTAAGATATCCATATTCAATTTGGTATAAGTATTACTCATGTGCACAGAAATGTTACTGTGAATTTTTTTCCCGATCGGTCCATAATTGGTCATAGCTCCCATACAAGGTCCCCTCCCGAAAATCACTTAAACGCGCATAGCTCCCCTGCGGGGAAGAGAACTGACACGAAACTTGTCACGCGCTAGTTCTAAAGTGATAGGGACCGGTTCTAGTTCTGACACTTTATATGGAGGGGACTTGTCACTTTAACATGGCGATGTCCTACGAGGGGGTTAATTGACACCTTTTTCATACTCTGTGACATGTCACGGAACTTAACTCATCGAACCTGTGTAATTTCGGAAAATATGAACCTACCCCAGATATTGTCCCAAATGAATACGTCACTGGTTCAACTTAAAGAACTACTTTCATGTGAGTTTATTTGATACCGGTATTATATATTATTACAAGAGAACTGACACAGGTCTGACCTTTAAGACTTATTCTTGAATAGTTTCAAATGCACTCACTCAAGATTAACTTAAAATAACTTATATAGTACCGGTACTAAAAGGACCTATCATGGGAATTACACTAAGTATATACATATACACAAGATTACTTTTTATTTTAAAGCAGCTAAATTTTATTATCTTTTATTTCAAATTAAGAAAAGTGATAATAATCCGAGACTCCAATGTAGCTTTAATTTTGAAATTAGTTTTTAATAAAAATAATAAGTTATACGAACTCGAGGACATTTGTTTTAAAGTTATATTATGTAATTATTTCCAATATTATGTATTCTTTGGATATCATTTTCAAGAAATAATATATATTTGTAAGACACATGTGTATGTATAATTACCTAAAATATAGTTGTTACTATTTCTTAAAAATTATATAAAACAATATTGAAATATTAGAAAATATATAGTACATAGAATATAATATTAAAATAATTAACCTCGAGTCGAAAAACTATTCAGTTTTAATATAAAAAAATATTGTAAGAAAAAATTTTTAATTTATATTAAAAACTAAATATTTTTTAAGGAAAATTAATATTACAAAGTAAAAATAAATTCATTAAAAATTTAACTTTAAAAAATTTAATTAAAAATTATTTCAGACTTTAATAGAATATTGGTTTTAATAATATAAAAAAATATAAATTACGTAAATTTAAAAATTAAAATTTTTTAATTTAAAAATACTATAGTTTTATAATAAAAACTAAATAATTTTTCCAAAGTTAAAATAAATTCATTTAAAACTAACTTTAAAAAAATATAAATTAAAAATTATTTCAGTTAATAGAGTATTGGTTTTAAAAAAAATTAGAAAATACAAATTACTTCAATTGTTAATTACAATGTTAAAAATTACATTTTACGGAAATTGGATCATATATGAAAAATTAATTATCTTGCTTTTTCTTTTAAAATTTTTTTTAAATGTCGCTTTTTTGTAAGATTAAGTGCTCTTCTAATTCTTCCCTCGATGTCATCTATTTCTGGGTTAGCTCCTACTGCATCTAAAATTGATAAATTAAATAATATTATTTATATTATTTAATAAAATAAACAAATACATAAACTAATTATTTAAAATTAAATTAGTTATTTAATTTGAAAATTTAAATAGACATTTATAAAATAATTTGTTTATAATGGAAATTATTATTATTGTTATAATTAAAAAAAGTATACCTTTTATTGCATTGTATATGTTTTCGAAATTCTTCAACCTTTTTATACCCTACACCACTATAGTGGGGAGGGTATTATGCGTTTGTGCTGATGTTTGTAACACCCAAAAATATTGGTCTTATACCCACCTTAAAGTATACCAATCGGCTCAGAATCACTTCCTGAGTCGATTAAGCTATGTCCGTCTGTCCGTCCGTCCGTCTGTCTGTCTGTGTGTCCATGTAAACCTTGTGCGCACTCTACAGGTCGCAATTTTTGAGATAATTTGATGAAATTTGGAAGATGCACTTCTCTTGGTCCAAGGACGAACGCTATTGAAAATGGTTGAAATCGGTCCATTATTTCACCTAGCCCCCATACAACCGGACCCCCCGAATAGGGCTTTTGACCTGATAATTATGTTAAATGATCCACTATCTCTACAAAAATTGGAAAAATTTAGTTTTATATATGTCTTAATAATTATAGTGATTTTCGTAAAGATCGGGCATTATTTGACCCTAGCCCCCATACAAAGTCCCCCTCAGAAAATGACTTGAATGTCCACAATTCACTTATAAACACTAGTATCACGATGAAATTTGGCACAAATGAGTTTTATATAAACATAATTCCCAACAATAATTTTTATAGGGATCAAACCAAGTTTTACCCTAGCCCCCATATAACCGGACCTTCCGATTTGGGCCTTTTAGCTCATAACTTTGTCAAATATACTACTATCTCTTCAAAAATAGGCAAAACTAAGTTTGATATAATTATAAATAACACTGTCGACATTAAATTTTATAAGGATCGGACCAATTTTTGCCCTAGCCCCCATACAACCGGACCTACCGATTTGGGCCTTTTAGCTCATACTACTATCTTCCCAAAAATTGGAACAACTAAGTTTAATATAATTATAAATAACACTGTCTTTTTTCGCCATGATCGGAAATAAAAAGTGGTCTATTGCCAGACATACAGGAATGTGCTGTGAAAATTTGAAGAAAATCGGTTTAGCCGTTTAGTAGTCTATAACGTTCAAACATACAAACATATAAACCCACAAACAAACATATAAACATACAAACAAACACACATTCATTTTTATATATGTACTAGCTATACCCAGTGTGCTTCGCTACCCTCATCGTAATGGAATAAAATAAATATCATTATTGTAAATGTATATATATCTGCAATATCAAAAATTCCCCTTTTAGAGAACTCTTTAAGTTTGATTTTATGATTCTAGTCTCAATATTACAGAATATTAAAAAAAAACAGTTGAAGAACGAAAAAGTACCAGACAGTGCCTTTTTATATATTTTCATTAAGTCAGGATGACGCATGTTTAATTTTCAACCAGAAACCAAAAAAATTGCATAAAGATTTTTATACAATCAGGAAGCTACATGTCCAATTTTATGTTTTTAGGTTCAATATTATAGAAAATTCGAAAAGTATTAGTAAAAGAACAAAGAAGTACCAGAGTATCCTTTTTCAATTTTCGTTCAATTGGGATACTGCGTGTTTAATTTTATGTTTATATATTCAATATTTTAGAAAGCTCTAAAAGTACCAGTACCAGTGAAGTACGAAAAAGTACCAAAAAACCTATTTTATTTAATTTCATGTTCCTAAGTTCAATATTATAGAAAATTCAAAAAGTACCAGAAAATATTCCAGTTTAAATTTTCATTCACTCAAGTCCCTGATTGCTTTTATAGATTCTAATTAACTCCGGGCTCCACATGCTTAATTCCATGTTTCTAGGATCAATATTATAAAAAACACAAAAAGTACCTTTTGAAGAACGATAAAATACCAAAAAGTGCCCTTTTATAGGTTCTCACTTAATCCAGGCTCTAAACGCTTAATTTCATGTTTCTAGGTTCAATATTATAGAAAATTCAAAATGTACCTTTTAAAGAACGAAAAAGTACCAAAAAGTCCCCTTTTATAGGTCCTCACTTAATCCGGGCTCTACATGCTTAATTTCACGTTTCTAGGTTCAATATTATACAAAAATCCAAAAAGTACCTTTTGAAGAACGAAAAAGTTCCAAAAAGTCCCCTTTTTTGTGTTCTCACTTAATCCAGGCTCTACATACTTAATTTCATGTTTCTAGCTTCAATATTATAAAAAATTCAAAAAGTATCTTTTGATGAACGAAAAGTCCCCTTTTATAGATTCTCATTTACTCCGGGCTCCACATGCTTAATTTCATGTTTCTAGGTTAAATTTTATAGAAAACTCAAAAAGTACCAGTCGAAGGACGAAAAAGTACCAAAAAGTCCCTTTTATAGATTCTCATTTACTCCGGGCTCTACATGCTTAATTTCATTTTTCTAGGTTAAATCTTATAGAAAACTCAAAAAGTAACTTTTGTAGAACGAAAAAGTACCAAAAAGTCCGCTTTTATAGATTCTCATTTACTACGGGCTCTACATGCTTAATTTCATGTTTCTAGGTTCAATATTATAGAAAATTCAAAAAGTACCAGTCGAAGTACGAAAAAGTACCAAAAAGTCCCCTTTTATAGATTCTCACTTACTCCGGGCTCTACATGCTTAATTTCATGCTTCTAGGTTTAATTTTAAAGAAAACTCAAAAAAATACCTGTGTAGAACGAAAAAGTACCGAAAATTCCCTTTATTATTAATTTCATGTTTCGATTTCAATATCAAAGAAAACTCAAAAAGTACCAGATGGAGAATGAAAAAGTACCAAAAAATATCACTTGGTACCGGGGATCCTAATAACACCTCATTAGCATGTTTAGTGCTTCTAAATCTAAAAATTTTATCTAAACTGGATCATTGTGTTTGAATAAAATCAAATTTCCCGTTTTTACCCCTTTTGGTACTTTTTTTCTACCCATTAACGAAATAAAAATTATATTCCAAAATGTTGCAACATCGTAGTGGGAGCCCGCTATTATGAATTTATATGTATAAGTTAATAAACCAAAATCAATGTTTTATGAAAAAAGTACCAAAAATAGGTACAATTTTCACCCCTTAAACATCCGAATAACCAAAAAGTACTAAATTTATATTTTTATTTTTTCGTCAAGTTATGAAGGAGTCAAAAGTATTGTTTGAATGTTCACTGGTTTAAAAGATACATGGGGTGCAAAAAAAGTACCAAAATACAGTTTTTACCCGTTTATTCCCTAAAGGGGCCGAAATTGAAAAAAGTACCAGACACCTGTCCGCTTATTTTTTAAATGAACGACGATAAGCTTTAAACTATTTTTGTATCTTTTCTAGTTTAGGAGATATGAGGTTACCGATTTTACCCGTTTTTACCCTTTTTTACCCCCTAAACATTCGAATTTCCAAAAATCCCGTCTTAGTGGATCTATTTGGTGGGAGACCAACCCCCTGTCCAAATTTCAGCTCTTTAGCTTTAACCGTTTAGGCTGTGCGATGATGAATCAGTCAATCAGTCAGTCAGTCAGTCAGTAACGTTAGAATTTTATATATATAGATATAGATAATTCCCAATAATACATTTTATAAGGATCGGCTCAATTTTTCGGCCGTTTATCTTTTAACTACGTCTAATATACTACTATCTATCCAAAAGTCGGCACAATGTGGTGATGTTTGTAACACTCAAAAATATTTGTCCTTATTAAGCTATGTCCGTCTTTGTGACCGTATAAACCTTGTGTGCACGCAACAAATCGCAATTTTGAATATAATTTGTTAAAATGGGTCACATACTATTTTCTGGATCCACTAACGATGGCTGTTGAAAATGATTGAAATCGGTCTTTTATTTCTCCTAGTCAGCATACAATCGAACATGAACAGACATTATTTGGAACCTATATAAGATTAACAGAAATGCTTTATTATTGAAATTAATCACATTTAATATTCGCAATTGGTGTAGGGTATCATATGGTCGGCCACGCCCGACTATAATTTCTTACTTGTTTTTCCATGAGTCCCATCTACATTATATGTGTATAAAAGTTCTTCAGAAATGATTAAGCCTATATTTTTCACAATATTTTTTCTTATAAGGTTCTTTATTGTTGTCACCTGAAATAGATATGAGACATTTTATTAAATATTTGTATTTTTTCAAAAATTTAATTATGTACTTACATATAAATGTTTATTATTCTCATTAATTTGATTTTCAATTTCATTTAAATTTTTTTCTGAATTTATTGGAAACAGGTTTGAAAGCATATTGGATGTTTCATCCTGCTTTACTAGAATTTTGGTAAGGACATTTTGTGCTGCTAATGCTTCCATTATTTTTTTATTTTGCTCCTTTAATATTTCTGAAATATATAACAAAAATGATTAGTTTTAAGTAAAATAAATATATTAAAATAAATTACCTGTTTGTTGTTTGAACATATTATCTATATATGTTTTCAGTTCTGTGCAATCATGGCAGGATTTTTTCTGGGAAAATTCGGTTTCAGTGGGAATTTGGCGACTTCGTTTCATCTTTTAAATATTAAATATATGTATGTATTGGAAGAAATAAATATTAGTGTAAAATCGGAATTAATAAAAATTTGTTTTGGTAGGGAAAAGATAACATTTTATTTTCTATTTCATCGATGGAAAATTCTTCTTCTTTTGATAAATTATAATCTACCAAAATAATGCCCAACTTAATGGAATCTATTGGACTTTTAAAAAAGCTGCATTTATTGACAAATCTGCTTCCTAACACTGCATTTTTTTCTTTATTAAAACCATTAATTTTTAAAGGTATTTCCGATTTTAAGTAGCATATATTGTCAGGGCTTTTTGAATTAAATACAAACCCACTTTTACAATAACTTACAATTTTCTTTTTTTCTTTAAATCCCTCATCTACTTTTTCAACTATTCTTTTTTCGTTCTGAATTTTATTAAATATTTGTTGAATTATTTTATTAGGTTGTTTAATATAATTTTTTAAAACTTGTAAATAATTTTCGAAATCATACGCTGAGAAGTTTGGTAGAATACCAAACTTTTTCACACTTTCACCTAAATGTAAAAGATCGTGAACGTTATGGGAAATTGAATTCTCACCAAATACAAACGCGAAGTCTTTTACAAATTCCTCTAACATATTTGGAGCCACATTAATATTTTTTTCCAAGTTCTTTTGTGCCGACAACAATCTGCAAGCACAATGCAAAAGGAGATACTCATGATAAACCTCATCTGGAACATTTTCTTTAAAAATAAGTATTCCTGTATACAGTAATATTTGGCGAAATTCTGTTGCTTTAAAATTTGCTATCTCCACCAAATTTCTAGGCCGACGAACAAATTCTTTTGAAATAAAAGAATGTAATGATTCCAAATGCCTTGAAATTTTAGAAATTTGGTCCTTCGAAATATTAAACTCTAGTTTATTATGAACTATTCTTAACATCATTTTTCGCATTATGCCTAAATCCACAAGGTGCATACTATCTATTGCCACTTGACTAACCATTTTGACTCCTAAATCCTCCAGTGGAGTTCTTTGAGAAAGAAATATATTTTTATGATGATTTTGATATTTTCTTTCCTCAAAATCTTTATCAGATATTAATACCCCGGACTCGGTAGAATAAGTAAGCACCTTATTAATTTTTCTGCCCACTTGAACGCATTTGGTGCATCCGTGGGAAGATGTGTGTCCAAAAATACCACAAATAAAAGCTTTGGCCGGGGAGTCGCAAACTATTGCCCTAATTTTTAATTTTATTAACTTTCCCTCTAATTCTATGCCATTTTCAATTAAATTTTTCATTTCGAAAATAAAGTCTGCAAAATACTCGGTTATATCGTTTGGTTTATTATTGCCAAGATAAATTCCAATTGGAAGTATAGAAATATTTTTAATATTTACAACTCGCAATAATATTGGCCACAACTGTGTTCTGGAGCTTTTAAAAAGCGGCAGTCCGTCGATATTTACATCGACTATGATTTCTTCGTAGTTCGTTACCACAGAACCAATTGATTCCAATTGTTTCCTAACACCAAAATGTGAATATACACCTGGCGAGACCTGCTTTATCAAAGCTTTTTCCCTGTTGGGTATTAGTGTTTTCATACTAAGAGGAACTTCTAAATTTTCTTCTTTAAGTATAGCCAATAATTCTTCAACTGATTTTCTACTTGGTCTATTCCGAATAATCCATTCCTTCAATTTTTCACTAAGAGAACTACTGATCTCATTGTCCACATTTTCAAATGCTGCCGCTAATTTTTCAGAATCTATATGATTTATTCCACCACTATTTTCTACACTTTGCGCTTCAACATCATTCAAATTGTGGACAAATTCTCTTTTTTTCTGAGAAATTAATCTTCGTATATGCCTCTTACTTACACTTCCACCACTCATTTTACTTACCTTTAAACTTTAAATTTTATTAAATGCACACAATTTTTAATTATTTTAATATTAAACATACAAATACACTTTTACTTCTTTAATTTAACTTGTTTCCACAGCCAAAATATGAAACCGAATGACAAAAATAAGGGTGAGTTTGCAAATTACTCTAGTCCCTATATGTACTTTACAAAGAATAGACAAATACACATCAACATTACAAACAAAATCACATAAAATGGTTTTTCTGTTCATTCGTAAATAATGTCGAAAGTGTAGCTTTTCTTTTATTGTTCTTTATTATTCTCATTGTTTTTTGTTTCTCTCTAGTAGATCAAAAGCAGGAGAGTATTTTTTTTATGAGAACTAGAGTATTTTATTAAAGCGACAACATTTAAGTGTTGTTTTTTTACTGTCATTTTTTTAAATCGTATTTTGACTTTTAGTTTACGATGAATCTCATACATAGAAAATAATACCAAATAACAGCTGTGCTATTGACTTCGCCTTATTAAATTGTCCTCGATAAACGTAACTCAAAAATTGTTTTTTATTTATGTATGGTAAGCAGTAAAAAAGAAAACAGGTTTAGTCGAAAAATAAACAATAAAAAGTTCTTAAAGAAAAATAGCGGTAATTTACTTTTATTTTTTTGTAGTTTGTTGTGAAAAATTGTATTTGTTATTTAAATTTTTGTATATTTATGTACTTATGTATATTGATTGACCATTAATTTATTAAATATATTATTTATTTGTATTTAAAAAATTATGTAATTAAATTAATGAAACATTAGCAAAAAATTGCATAAGATGCAAATAATTATAATTTTTTTAAAATACAAAATTTACTCCACATTCGTAAAAGGAGAACATGTCACTTAACATGTCCAAAAGTCTCAAGTATTTATCTATAGATGTAAATCAATTTGCTAAAACAAAATTTATTCAATATTTGTCACCTCCTAGGCTAACGCCATATTAATGTGGTGTTATAATTATGATAAATCATCATGGACAAGTTTTGTGTCAGTTCCTTTAAACCAATCAGGAGATAGGTCCAGTTTTCACTTATCACACTTCTGTACTTTTTGTAATAATACTATTTTCACATATCACGGGACAGGTACTTTTGGTTCAATTGATACAAATTTCCCGCAGGGTCATTACTAAATTAAGATATCCATATAAAATTTGGTACAAGTATTGTTTATATGCAGAGAAATGTTACTGTGAAATTTTTTCCCAACCGGTCCATAATTGGTCATAGCTCTCATACTAGGTCCCCTCCAGGAAATCACTTAGATGAACAATATTCATTACCAAATAATGATATAGATACAGAATTTTGAAATTTTGTCTTTATATACATAATTGGTCATAGCTCCCATACAAGGTCCTTTTACGAAAATCTCTTAAACGCACATTTTTTCTTTACCAAATAAAGCTATACTAAATTACGATATAGATACAAAATTTGACTGAAATATAGCTTTTATGTACAGAAATTTTGCTTAAATAATTTTTTACGATCGGTCTATAATTGATCTTATCTCCCATACTAGGAACTGCCCCTTAAAGCGCTTTAACCGTATTTAACTATTTGCATTATCAATTTGTGTAGAACAAAATTATATATATGTATGTATTTTCAAAATCCTTAAATCTTTCACACACATGCATACATGCAAATTATTAAATATTGCTAAGCACTATAAAAATATAAAAGAAAATGGCGTTTATAATGTTCAATTAATCTTGGAATTGTAATAGATGTAAGCTGTTTAAATCTTGGGATTTTTCTATTTAAGACATGAGAAGACTTATTTCTACAAATATTTGATCAATTAGAAAAGTATTAATATAAAAGTAGCTGGTGGAGGGTATTTAAGATTCGGCTCAGCCGAATATAGCACTCTAACTTGTTATTAAATCCTTTTGTATGATTTGTAGACCGGAATATATAAAAGGTTGTCTATGGTTTAAAAATATATTAAAATATATTTTGCACCTAAACACACAAGAATATTTAGAATATTATTATTTATGAGTTTTAGACAATATAAATAATATTTATTATTCAAAGAAATCCTTAGGAAACAGGAATAGAGGAAAAGGTCTTGGAATTATTATTAAAAAAAGAAAATGATATATAACATTTGAAAATTTTAAAAGTAAAGGAACAATACTGGTTAAGAACAATCATTTATTTAAATTTAAACATTTATTTCAATTTAAATTGACATAAAACTCTTTAAAATAGTCCCCCAAGTTAATTTTCCCCATTTTCCAAAATTATTTTTTTTAATACACAAACTTCTCATTATAAAATGCCTTTAATAAAGAAACAAAATTTATACAAATTGTCTGCATTTCTTTAAAAATTATTTATGTTTAAACTTAAAATTTTTTAATTAAAAAAGTTTGCTTAAACGTTACATGTAAGCAAGTAAATTGTTCATCAGTACACATTGGTGTGTCCCACATTTGTTTTTAAAGGGAAATTATTTTTGTAATTAAAATTAAAATCAACTTTGAGCATATGTATCTGTTGATAAAAATCCCTTCATGTTTAAAATCCCCCAAATAATTATAAAATTTTGTGCACATTTTTATTTTATTTGGGTCTTCATTACCCAGCAAGAGTTTTTGTATGATTTTAAATAAACAAGGAAAGTCGAAATTAAATTACATTAAGTCGAAAATAGTAAAAACTTATACTAAATACTTGATTCTAATGGATGCACATAAATTTAGATCGAATTAGTTCTAGGTTATTGAAAAATGTATGTTTTACTGGGTTAAGTTTATGTAGATAGCTACACATACATATGTACGTAGTTGTTGTAGTAGTTGTTGTTGTAGTAGTAGATGTAGATATTCTTATTAAGCAACAAGTTAGAGTGCTATATTTGGCTGAGCCGAATCTTAAATACCCTCCGCCAGCTACTTTTATATTAATACATTTTTAATTGATCAAATATTTGTAGAAATAAGTTCTCTCTTGTCTTAAATAGAAAAACTCCAAGATTTAAACAGCTTAAATCTGTTACAATTCCAAGATTTATTGAACATTTCAAACGCCATTTTCTTTTATGTCGCCCTAAGATATGCTTTAGCGATATTTAATAATTTCCATGTATGCATGTGTGTTGAAGATTTAAGGAAATTCAAAATATACATAATATTATTCCTCATAAATTGATAATGCAACTAGTTAAATACGCTTGGGAGATATGATGGGAGATATGACCAATTATAGACAGATCGTAAGATCTTTATGTAACATTTCTGTACATAAAAGCTATATTCCAGTCAAATTTTGTATCTACATCTATCATAATTTAGTATTAAGTAATGTGTGTTTAAGTGATATTCGGAAGGGCAACTTGTATGGGAACGATCGTATCCATATAATGAATCGATCGTGAAAAAATTTTATATACAATTTTAGTATACAAAACTAATATTTGTGCCAATTGTTGTCTCAATAGCTTAATTTGGTAATGAGTAATGTGCTTTTAAGTCATTTTCGGGTGGGGATCTTGTATGGAAGCTATGACCAATATATACCGAAGATATACCGATCGAAAAAAAGTTCACTTGTACCAAATTTTATGTGGATTTAGTAATTTAGTAATGAGTTATGTGCGTGATTTTCGGAAGGGGAACTTGTATGGGAGCTATGAATAATTATGAACCGATTGGGAAAAAATTTCACAGTAATATTTTTGTATATAAGAGCAATACTTGTACCAACCCAGCAAAAACTGGGTAATGGCTTTCAGTTGTAATTACTTACTTAACAACATACTTTTCAATGACTACTACATATCATCTGGATTACATAGAATTAGTCTAAAAGGTCTTACTTATAATGTGTTATATAAATACTTTCTAATTCATTAGTCATCTTTGCAGTGAAGATATAGAAGCTGTATACGTTTTTTCATGCGATTTACAATGACTACTATTTCAAATTACTTGTAATCGTTTCTGGTAAGTACTTGCCTCCAATGACATCACAGTGTTAAAATAATGACTTAAAATGCTATTGTGTAAGTAAATTTTAGCATTTTAACCACTTACATGGTAATGAAAGTTTTTACTGGGAAATTTTATATATCTTAATTTAGTAATGAGTTATTTGCGTTTAAATGATTTTCGGGCGGGGACCCTGTATGGGAGCTACGTCCAATTATGGACCGATCCAGAAAATGTTTAATTTGTGAAATTTTGTAAAGATAACGGCATTCTTGCGGAAGGTTTAAACAGTAAACTACCCAGCAAAAACTAGGTAATGACTTTCAATTGTAATTACTTACTTAACAACATACTTTTCAATGACTACTACATATCGTCTGGATTACATAGAAGTAGTCTAATAAGGTCTTACTAATAATTTGTGATGTAAATACATTCTAATTCATTAGTCATCTTTCCAGTGAATATATAGAAGCTGTATACGTTTTTTCATGCGATTTACAATGACTACTTTTTCTAATTACTTGTAATCATTTGTGGTAAGTACTTGCCTCCAATGACATCACCGTGTTAAAATAATGACTTAAAATGCTATTGTGTAAGTAAATTTTAGCATTTTAACCCCTTACATGGTAATGAAACTTTTTACTGGGTAATTTTTCGGGAATATGTTCTTTTATATGGGAGGTATATGAAATTGTGGACCGATTTCGCCAATTTTCAACAGGTATTAAGCTCTCGTATAGAAACGAATGTGTGATGATTTTCATGGAATTATATTGCATAGTTTTCGTGAAAATTACATCAGAATATATAAAAATGCTTATTTTTTCGGAGTTGTTTTAAATTTTGATTCATAACTCCCGATGTGAACCGATTTTGCTCATTTTCAATATAAAATAACTCAGGAAAATGAGGAACATTTTGGGAGAATTTGGTTAAATTCTATTGCTTCTTTTTATCGTGAGCGTGTTTTACACAGACAGACGGACATAGCTAAATCGACTCAGAATTTGATAAGGACCCAGAATATATATACTTTGTTGGGTCTCCGATGAATATTTCTTGGTGTTACACATGGAATGATAAACTTATGTATATCCTCTATCACCACTGATGGTTGTGGAGGGAATAAAAATATGAAGTAAAATATTACCAGTAAAGAATTGTGTCACAATTGAAATGAATTAAATTTTTGACATCCAATCAATTCTTGTTATTACTGGGTTCATTATTGGAAAAAGTTTGAATATATGGGGCCATGAAAACGGATAAGATGTCAAAGTGCTTTATGAGAACACCTGACGTATTGGCCTTATTTCACGCTGGCACTTTTTTAACCACTGGGTGAGCTGCTAGATGACTCACTACTACTTTTTGAATCTTATACGTAGGTGGCAATTTTTGAACAGGATTCTGCCGGTCCATGTACAAACACTCTGCTAAAGTACTCGAGCTATTTAATCTCTGATCATTGCTGCCTCACTGCTAAACTTCCGAGATTCGAAAACATCGCTTCTGCTTACAACGACGCAGATGGGATGCCCTCTGTTGAGTCGTCAACAGCATCTATGTATACAAAAACACGAATCCATCAAATAAGCCGAGCCCACTGTTCTTCACTTACAGAAATCTGGTATGAACACAGTAAACTCTGAACATAACAAGACAAAGAAGGAAAATACAATGGTATTACTTGTATAAGATACCTTTCATCCATCACTATTCAGCCCAGCACACTTCTCGTTCATTCGACGTACTCATGGAGAAAAACATCCGACACACTCACTCTAGGTATACGGACGGTATACATTTAACACCATCTCAGTGCGGTATCTGTTGACTTCGGCAGCATCACCGAACTTATAGCGTATTATAGATCTTACCGTTCATCAGTCTTTTAACCGACATTTTCTTCCCGCGAATTTGGGTTATAACTACAGCCACCACGTTCATTCCAAAAGGACCTCTCCAATAACTGGGACAAGACAAAGTCTGAAACTCTGCCGTGCGGGCTACCGGTTCCCGTGTTACCAGATTATGTGTTTTTTCTCTGGTACGACCCCAGAGAACCTCTGATACTCCAAGGAAAGACCGAGGATACAGTCGCGGCAGAATAGAGGTACTGGTAGCATATCTTTTCAGAATCACCTGAAGATAGTTCCTCTTTAAATATGATTCTTTCACTAAAAGTGTTTATGTAGATGAGCTTATAAAAGATCCTGTAGCGTTTTAGATGACATGATATTTTAATTAATCCTCCATTTCTACCTTCCTTTGTATGTTTCCAAAATATCTACCGTATTTACGATAAAAATGCAAGAGGAATTTGTGTTTTGATCGTCATTTAGAGTATACAATAGTTTGCACTATTTAAAGACTTTAAAACTTTGGTTAAGAAAAAATGTCGACCATAGAATTTTTTTGGTATTTTTTCAAGTTTTACCTTTTTTAAGCTGTGAACAACAATATACCGACAAAGACAAACAATTTTAGCAATTTCTATTCTATTGTCATGTTTGTTGAACTTTCGAAAATTGCAATTTGTCACTTCCTTTAGTCGACTACACACCAAATGAACACACATTTATACCTCTATACGCTAACCAACAAAACGGATACGGAAATGCACAAACCGGTAAGAAAGATATAAAAAAGAAGAATATTTGTTACCAAAAATGAACACTATAGGATTGAAGAAAATAAATACTATACCCACACAGAACATGTTTTTTATTTAACTATATCTTCCAAAAGTTTTTGGGAGAAAACACTTTCGTAAATAAACGGTATTTTTAAATTCAATTTTGGCAATAAAAGAAATTCAATACTATTTTACTTTATACTGAGCACAATATTTAGAAACTTTAAACTGAATATTCGAAACTGATTTTCCCAACACCAATACATGTATACAATATTAATTTTAATTATTCTTTATATTATTCTCAACGATTTTATGTTGCTAAATATTATTTGAAATATGTACTGAATTTTTTTAAAAATTGTTAATTAAAACTTAAGGTTTGTTTGCGTTATTTGCTTGACTTTGATTGATTGATTAATTATGTTTTGAGTTAAATATAATAAACAACTGAACAAAATAAATACACAATGAAACTTGTGTTTGGTTTAATTGAAAAAATTTAACTTTTCTAAAAACGCAAAAAATAAATTAAAATATAAATCATTAAAAAAAAGAATTTCAATCACGTAATATTTGTTGTGCTTAGAGTTACCAATTTGAGCAATGGTTAAAAAAAAAATCATATTTTTTTATGTGTAAAGGTAACAATGCAATCCTATCGTTTCTGTTCCTTCTCATGCAAAAATATTGGTAGAACAAACTAACCTTTAGAAACTTAGTTTCTTTTTAGCAGATTTTTTGTGTTTTCTAATCAGTGCTTCTGAGGATTGTAATATCTGGAATTACATTGCTACTAAAATATTTTCACATTAATTCTTCCTTCCCAATACCATTTTGGCTTTCCAGCAGATTATACCCTCTATGTGGTATTTCCATTTTCCAATCCAATCAAAAGCATCAGCAACAGTTAATATATGACTGGCAACTCTAAAATGAAGTAAAGCAACATTCTGCCTTTTTATAAACGCAAACGTAAAGTAACAAAATGTTTAATTTAGTATAATAGAACAAAGTACTAAATTTGCAACAACATCTGTTCAAAATATTCTCTCGTGCTCTTTATTTGTATATGTGGTATGTGTCAGACATGGAAAACAAAGTAGTTAAGTACTTTTCTCGGTAATTGTTGATATCGAAAAATACCGTAGTTGACATTTGATAAATAGTTCAGATAGCTGTCAATAAAGCAGTCTATAGTCTGTAGTAAATAGCCGAGTCTATAATCTATAATCTAGTCTAGTCTATAGTCTAGTCTATAGTCCAGTCTATAGTCTAGTATATAGTCTAGTATATAGTCTAGTCTATAGTCTAGTCTACAGTTTAGTCTATAGTCTAGTCTATAGTCTAGTCTATAGTCTAGTCTATAGTCTAGTCTATAGTCTAGTTATAGTCTAGTCATGTATAGTCTATAGTCTAGTCTATAGTCTAGTCTATAGTCTAGTCTATAGTCTAGTCTATAGTCTAGTCTATAGTCTAGTCTATAGTCTAGTCTATAGTCTAGTCTATAGTAGTCTAGTCTAGTCTATAGTCTAGTCTATAGTCTAGTCTATAGTCTAGTCTATAGTCTAGTCTATAGTCTAGTCTATAGTCTAGTCTATAGTCTAGTCTAGTCGTCTAGTCTAGTCTATAGTCTAGTCTATATATAGTCTATAGTCTAGTCTATAGTCTAGTCTATAGTCTAGTCTATCTAGTAGTCTAGTCTATAGTCTAGTCTATAGTCTAGTCTATAGTCTAGTCTATAGTCTAGTCTATAGTCTAGTCTATAGTCTAGTCTATAGTCTAGTCTATAGTCTAGTCTATAGTTAGTCTATAGTCTAGTCTCTAGTCTAGTCTATAGTCTAGTCTATAGTCTAGTCTATAGTCTAGTCTATAGTCTAGTCTATAGTCTAGTCTATAGTCTAGTCTATAGTCTAGTCTATAGTCTAGTCTATAGTCTAGTCTATACTAGTTAGTCTAGTCTATAGTCTAGTCTATAGTCTAGTCTATAGTCTAGTCTATAGTCTAGTCTATAGTCTAGTCTATAGTCTAGTCTATAGTCTAGTCTATAGTCTAGTCTATAGTCTAGTCTATAGTCTAGTCTATAGTCTAGTCTATAGTCTAGTCTATAGTCTAGTCTATAGTCTAGTCTATAGTCTAGTCTATAGTCTAGTCTATAGTCTAGTCTATAGTCTAGTCTATAGTCTAGTCTATAGTCTAGTCTATAGTCTAGTCTATAGTCTAGTCTATAGTCTAAGTCCTATAGTCTAGTCTATAGTCTAGTCTATAGTCTAGTCTATAGTCTAGTCTATAGTCTAGTCTATAGTCTAGTCTATAGTCTAGTCTATAGTCTAGTCTATAGTCTAGTCTATAGTCTAGTCTATAGTCTAGTCTATAGTCTAGTCTATAGTCTAGTCTATAGTCTAGTCTATAGTCTAGTCTATAGTCTAGTCTATAGTCTAGTCTCTAGTCTGTCTATAGTCTAGTCTATAGTCTAGTCTATAGTCTAGTCTATAGTCTAGTCTATAGTCTAGTCTATAGTCTAGTCTATAGTCTAGTCTATAGTCTAGTCTTATAGTTCTAGTCTATTAGTCTAGTCTTATAGTCTAGTCTATAGTTAGTCTATAGTCTAGTCTTATAGGTCTAGTTCTATAGTCTAGTCGTATAGTCTAGTCTATAGTCTAGTCTATCGTCTAGTCTATAGTTCTAGTCTATAGTCTAGTTATAGTCTAGTCTATCGTCTAGTTCTATAAGTCTAGTCTATAGGTCTAGTCTATAGTCTAGTCTATAGTCTAGTCTATAGTCTAAGTCTAGTCTAGTCTATAGTCTAGTCTATAGTCTAGTCTATAGTCTAGTCTATAGTCTAGTCTATAGTCTAGTCTATAGTCTAGTCTATAGTCTAGTCTATAGTCTAGTCTATAGTCTAGTCTATAGTCTAGTCTATAGTCTAGTCTATAGTCTAGTCTATAGTCTAGTCTATAGTCTAGTCTATAGTCTAGTCTATAGTCTAGTCTATAGTCTAGTCTATAGTCTAGTCTATAGTCTAGTCTATAGTCTAGTCTATAGTCTAGTCTATAGTCTAGTCTATAGTCTAGTCTATAGTCTAGTCTATAGTCTAGTCTATAGTCTAGTCTATAGTCTAGTCTATAGTCTAGTCTATAGTCTAGTCTATAGTCTAGTCTATAGTCTAGTCTATAGTCTAGTCTATAGTCTAGTCTATAGTCTAGTCTATAGTCTAGTCTATAGTCTAGTCTATAGTCTAGTCTATAGTCTAGTCTAGTCTAGTCTATAGTCTAGTCTATAGTCTAGTCTATAGTCTAGTCTATAGTCTAGTCTATAGTCTAGTCTATAATCTAGTCTATAGTCTAGTCTATAATCTAGTCTATAGTCTAGTCTATAGTCTAGTCTATAGTCTAGTCTATAGTCTAGTCTATAGTCTAGTCTATAGTCTAGTCTATAGTCTAGTCTATAGTCTAGTCTATAGTCTAGTCTATAGTCTAGTCTATAGTCTAGTCTATAGTCTAGTCTATAGTCTAGTCTATAGTCTAGTCTATAGTCTAGTCTATAGTCTAGTCTATAGAGTAGTCTATAGTCCAGTCTATGGTCTAGTCTATAGTCTAGTCTATAGTCTAGTCTATAGTCTAGTCTATAGTCTAGTCTATAGTCTAGTCTATAGTCTAGTCTATAGTCTAGTCTATAGTCTAGTCTATAGTCTAGTCTATAGTCTAGTCTATAGTCTAGTCTATTGTCTAGTCTATAGTCTAGTCTATAGTCTAGTCTATAGTCTAGTCTATTGTCTAGTCTATAGTCTAGTCTATAGTCTAGTCTATAGTCTAGTCTATAGTCTAGTCTATAGTCTAGTCTATAGTCTAGTCTATAGTCTAGTCTATAGTCTAGTCTATAGTCTAGTCTATAGTCTAGTCTATAGTCTAGTCTATAGTCTAGTCTATAGTCTAGTCTATAGTCTAGTCTATAGTCTAGTCTATAGTCTAGTCATAGTAGCTAGTCTATAGTCTAGTCTATAGTCTAGTCTATAGTCTAGTCTATAGTCTAGTCTATAGTCTAGCTCTATAGTCTAGTCTATAGTCAGTCTATAGTCTAGTCTATAGTCTAGTCTATAGTCTAGTCTATAGTCTAGTCTATAGTCTAGTCTATAGTCTAGTCTATAGTCTAGTCTATAGTCTAGTCTATAGTCTAGTCTATAGTCTAGTCTATAGTCTAGTCTATAGTCTAGTCTATAGTCTAGTCTATAGTCTAGTCTATAGTCTAGTCTATAGTCTAGTCTATAGTCTAGTCTATAGTCTAGTCTATTAGTCTAGTCTATAGTCTAAGCTATAGTCTAGTCTATAGTCTAGTCTATAGTCTAGTCTATAGTCTAGTCTATAGTCTAGTCTATAGTCTAGTCTATAGTCTAGTCTAGTCATAGTCTAGTCTTAGTCTAGTCTATAGTCTAGTCTATACGTCTAGTCTATATCTAGTCTCTAGTCTAGTCTATAGTCTAGTCTATAGTCTAGTCTATAGTCTAGTCTATAGTCTAGTCTATAGTCTAGTCTATAGTGTCTAAGTCTAGTCTATGGGTCTATAGTCTAGTCTATGTCTAGTCTATAGTAGTAGTCTATAGTCTAGTCTATAGTCTAGTCTATAGTCTAGTCTATAGTTAGTCTATAGTCAGTCTATAGTCTAGTCTAAGTCTAGTCTATAGTCTAGTCTATAGTCTGTCTATTAGTCTAGTCTATAGTCTAGTCATAGTCTAGTCTATAGTCTAGTCTATAGTCTAGTCTATAGTCTAGTCTATAGTCTAGTCTATAGTCTAGTCTATAGTCTAGTCTATTAGTCTAGTCTATAGTCTAGTCTATAGTCTAGTCTATAGTCTAGTCTATAGTCTGTCTATAGTCTAGTCTATGTCTAGTCTATAGTCTAGTCTATAGTCTAGTTATAGTCTAGTCTATAGTCTAGTCTATAGTCTAGTCTATAGTCTAGTCTATAGTCTAGTCTATAGTCTAGTCTATAGTCTAGTCTATAGTCTAGTCTATAGTCTATTCTAGTCTATAGTCTAGTCTATAGTCTAGTCTATAGTCTAGTCTATAGTCTAGTCTATAGTCTAGTCTATAGTCTAGTCTATCTAGTCTATAGTCTAGTCTATAGTCTAGTCTATAGTCTAGTCTATAGTCTAGTCTATAGTCTAGTCTATAGTCTAGTCTATAGTCTAGTCTATAGTCTAGTCTATAGTTAGTCTATAGTCTAGTCTATAGTCTGGTCTTTAATCTAGTCTATAATCTAGTCTATAGTCTAGTCTATAATCTAGTCTATAGTCTAGTCTATAGTCTAGTCTATAGTCTAGTCTATAGTCTAGTCTATAGTCTAGTCTATAGTCTAGTCTATAGTCTAGTCTATAGTCTAGTCTATAGTCTAGTCTATAGTCTAGTCTATAGTCTAGTCTATAGTCTAGTCTATAGTCTAGTCTATAGTCTAGTCTATAGTCTAGTCTATATCTAGTCTATAGTCTAGTCTATAGAGTAGTCTATAGTCCAGTCTATGGTCAGTCTATAGTCTAGTCTATAGTCTAGTCTATAGTCTAGTCTATAGTCTAGTCTATAGTCTAGTCTATAGTCTAGTCTATAGTCTAGTCTATAGTCTAGTCTATAGTCTAGTCTATAGTCTAGTCTATAGTCTAGTCTATTGTCTAGTCTATAGTCTAGTCTATAGTCTAGTCTATAGTCTAGTCTATAGTGTCTATGTCTAGTTATAGTCTAGTCTATAGTCTAGTCTATAGTCTAGTCTATAGTCTAGTCTATAGTCTAGTCTATAGTCTAGTCTATAGTCTAGTCTATAGTCTAGTCTATAGTCTAGTCTATAGTCTAGTCTATAGTCTAGTCTATAGTCTAGTCTATAGTCTAGTCTATAGTCTAGTCTATAGTCTAGTCTATAGTCTAGTATATTAGTCTAGTCTATAGTCTAGTCTATAGTCTAGTCTATAGTCTAGTCTATAGTCTAGTCTATAGTCTAGTCTACAGTCTAGTCTATAGTCTAGTCTATAGTCTAGTCTATAGTCTAGTCTATAGTCTAGTCTAGTCTAGTCTATAGTCTAGTCTATAGTCTAGTCTATAGTCTAGTCTATAGTCTAGTCTATAGTCTAGTCTATAGTCTAGTCTATAGTCTAGTCTATAGTCTAGTCTATAGTCTAGTCTATAGTCTAGTCTATAGTCTAGTCTATAGTCTAGTCTATAGTCTAGTCTATAGTCTAGTCTATAGTCTAGTCTATAGTCTAGTCTATAGTCTAGTCTATAGTTAGTCTATAGTCTAGTCTATAGTCTAGTCTATAGTCTAGTCTATAGTCTAGTCTATAGTCTAGTCTATAGTCTAGTCTATAGTCTAGTCTATAGTCTAGTCTATAGTCTAGTCTATAGTCTAGTCTATAGTCTAGTCTATAGTCTAGTCTATAGTCTAGTCTATAGTCTAGTCTATAGTCTAGTCTATAGTCTAGTCTATAGTCTAGTCTATAGTCTAGTCTATAGTCTAGTCTATAGTCTAGTCATAGCTAGTCTATAGTCTAGTCTATAGTCTAGTCTATAGTCTAGTCTATAGTCTAGTATATAGTCTAGTATATAGTCTAGTCTATAGTCTAGTCTAGTCTAGTCTAGTCTAGTCTAGTCTAGTCTAGTCTAGTCTAGTCTAGTCTAGTCTAGTCTAGTCTAGTCTAGTCTAGTCTATAGTCTAGTCTATAGTCTAGTCTATAGTCTAGTCTATAGTCCTATAGTCTAGTCTATAGTCTGGTCTTAATCTAGTCTATAATCTAGTCTATAGTCTAGTCTATAATCTGGTCTTCTCTAGCTGAAAATTAGTTAAGTTCTTTAAAAAAAAAGTACTATTTTCGTTATGAGTTAGTACTATTTTAAAAGCTATATTTTACATGCCTGATAAGAATACATGAAAGTGTTTGCTTGCAAGTAGCATAACAGTTTCAAGGTAAAACAACGTTACATTATCACTATTGGTTTTTGTGTAATAGTGTTAAAAACTGTGTACCTGTGTTAGCAATAGTGTATTGTTTGAGTTCCTGTTGCTGATACCACAGTTAAATAAATTATTTACCAACTTTATTAGTTAAGTTACTTTGTTTAGTTTTTGCAACCTTGATTATAAAAAAAAATATTTTTTATTCATTGGTTTAATTTAGGTTTACATTGTATTATATATGGCCTGTTGATTGTTTAAATATTGTGTCATTTAAGTTTAAAAACAAATGAAACAAATTTTGACTTTTTTCAGGATTGGTGTTTAGTAAGTATGTATATACTGTTTTTTGTAACTAATACCTGAGTTTAGCTTTATAGTAAACTAGCTATACCCAGTATGCTTCGCTATCCTTAAATTATTTAAATAAAGAACCCACATGAGAGTTATAAATCTAATAGTTAACTGGACAATTTTATTGTTTAATCCATTGTTTCAGTTTGTTTATGAAAGTTTTTGCTGGGCTTTAAATAAATCTGAAATATAAGCTAAATAAAAACGATAGTTTTGAAATTATATATTGTATTCATTTACACTTGTATCTATGTTAATATATATACGTACTATATACATACTATAATATATACATACTATATGTATATGCGAACAAAACTAAATTGTGCAACTATTTACTATGAATAATGTGTCTCTCGGGTTTCCTGTTGCCATTCACATGCAATTTCCGCCAAATAGTTTGCTTCTATCTATTGTTTTTAAACAAAATACCAACAACTACTATAAAAAGCTGAAGTAAGTGGTATTTTTCAAACTTTTCGGAATATTCTAAATTCCATTGTCCCAAAAGGCAACAATAATCTGTTTAAAAATAAGTTTTTACACATGTATTAAATATTTTTATGGACAAACCTAAATAATCAAGTTGAAAATGTGAAAAATCTTAAACAAATATTATTGATTTTCTTTATTATTTGTAAACGAATTGGGCTTAATGTTTGTAACAAGTATAAATATTTTTTGTAGGAATCATAAAGCCTTGATATTTGTACCCTACACCACTTTAGTGAGGAGGGTATATTGGGTTTGTGCTGATATTTGTAACGCACAATAATATTGGTTCTATACCCTCCTTAAAGTATACCAATCGGCTTAGAATCATTTTCTGAGTCGATTTTGATATGTCCGTCCGTCTGTCCGTCCGTCCATGTAAACATTGTAATCAAAGTACAAGTCGTATTATTAAATATAATTCAATGGAATTTGGCACATGATCGTCTATTGTATCAGTGTCGAATGGTTAACATCGGTCCATTATTTCACCTAGCCCCATGCAACTGAATCCCTGAATAGGGCTTGTAAACCTTGTATCAAACTAGAGGTCGCAATTTTGAAGATAATTCAATGAAATTTTCCATATGATCTTATATTTTACTAGAGAAAAATCTTATTGAAAATGGGACTTAGCCCCCATTCATAATTATGTTCAATAAACTCGTATCTCGACAAAAAGCTGCAAAACCAAGTTCTATACTAGCCCTCATGACCCTGATGAATTTTCTGATGATAGGGCCTCATGTGACCCACGCCCCTTTACAAAGCTCACTTCGAAATATAACATAAATCTACACAATTTTATTCAACAAAAAATAGCTAAAGTTTATCTGAGAAAAGGTTCAATTAAAGTTAAATGCTTTATTGTGAACACTAAATCACATTTTGTTTTTATAACTGGTGTAGGGTATTATATGGTCGGCCTCGCCGAATATAATTTCTTACTTGTTTTAAATAGTAAAAAGGTAATGTGCTCCTATTTGACCTTTTGACAAATGATAAAGGTAGGCGGAATAAAACGATGATGTTTTTCCAGTAAAATCTTATTTAATGATTTTTAACATGAACCATTTTTCTGCAATTTACGCATAATTAGGAATCAGTTTTTAAGCCGAAAGAAACATTTAAAAATTAAACAAATATTGTAATGACATAAATCATACTAATTGAAACTGTTTGATAATGATGATATTATACCTAGAGTTTGAAAAAAAGGTTAAAAACAATTATTTTTAATTAAAAACCAAAACGTGACAAAATAATACTTTCCATTTTATTAACAAAATTCCTTGGAATTGAAAAGCCCATGGGCTGTTTTGTGTTAATAATATTTTTCTCTTATTACTGCAGTAATTTCTTTATAAAACTTTCATAAACATGTTCATAATAATTTTCTTTTCACATCCTTCATTTATTTTCCCACTTTCTCGTTTAAGTCACTGCAGCTAGCAGTAACAGAGTCAAGTGACATTTGCTCTTGTACCCATCAATAAAATCACTACAAATTAATGACAAACTACTTCTTGGAATGAATGTTGTCATTTACACTGATTACTTGGTGTTGATAAACATTACCGCATGTTTCTTTTAGTCGTTATTACTAAAGTTTCTTGTATGAGTTTAACTGGTTGTTTCTTCTCTCACTTCTTGTATAGATGATTAAAGTCACACCATGACATAATAAATTATTGATTTTCAAACGAAAGTTGAAAATGTGGCCGGAATGAAAAGATGTTGATGCTGTAGTTGGAATTGTGGAAGCAATTGAATTGCAACTTGGTAGGTAGAAAGTGTTTACGTGCTCCTTAAGATTAGTTTCTCTTATGAAAAATTTATATTAGGAACTATTGATATTAATTTCTTTATGAAAAATTTTACTTATTTAATTTTTTTAAAATTTTTATTTTTAATAAATTTCCGCTTTAGTGCATACAGTTCATAAGCAACATTTTGAAAAGACAGCGGATTTGTCTTAATCAACTTAATGTTTTTATTTAATACTTTGTGACATTTAAAATAGCATTTTCATGCTGACTTCATTCCTTATAATATTTATATTTCTTTTTAATATATTTCTCATTTATTTATTTTTTTCCTTTCTTTCATTCTTCCGTTTAGTAATTCTTATGTGGCAACAAAAATAACAAACATTAGTGAAACAACATTATTTGTTTGCTGTAATTTGTTGTTCTTTAGAAAAATATTTTATGTTGCAAGTTAAGCATTATATTGCATGTTTTCTCAGCCATACAGAATGGGCATATCAAGCAAGTGCATTTGATTATATAACCCTTTGAGGTAGCACCATAATACCATAACTGGATCAACTACATCCTAAAAAACAGATGGATAAGTTGCGAGATGTACGATAAAACTATCAGGAATGTATATTTTGCGGTGCAATTCAAGGTGGCATTTTGTCTCCTTTACTCTGGGTAACTACGATTAATAGTCTCATAAGGACCTAACCGAGAAAGGATTTATAGCTTTTTGCTATGCAGACGATATCGTTATACTTCTAAGGGGAAAGAATACAAATTACTTATGTAGAAAAGCTGAAGAGACTCTGAATACATCCTTCCTTTCTTTCTAAGCATATTAAACTCTGTTTCCTGGGCAAGACTATACCGGTGACGTAACGAAAAGTACTTGACCGGAAATTAAAATGCAAACCCCACATAGAGGATAAGATCAACAAGGCATATGGCAAGAAAGACAAATGTATGGTGTAATCCTTGACCGGAAATTGAAATGCAAACACCACATAGAGAGTAAGATCAACAAGGCACATTGCAAGAAAGACAAATATGTCTAAGTATACTGAACCCTGTTTCCTGGGATGACGGACAGAGTTAGGTACCAAATTAGGTGTAATCCTTGATCGGTATGTTCAACAAGGCACATCGGTGCGGAGCTCTGAAAGGCTAATTAGATCGATTATAACTTATACTACCATAATTTGGTGAACTTCTTTGGTCAAAAACTACTATAAAAAGTTCTTAAGTATAAGTGGTGGCTGCCATGAGTACTACACGAGTATTACCTTAAGGAAGGCTCTGAATACGTTGCTGGATATTCCATTCCCATTGAAACATACATATATAAGCTATGACTTCAGGCGAACTGTCAAAAAGCTGTTATAGGACACGTTATCAACGTATGCTGTACACAGTCGGAATCTTTGAAACACTGATCCCAGATAGTATGTCTTGGTCAAGCGGATCATTAGAGCAAATACACGTAGAAATCCGTCGCTACATGGATGGCTCTAAATTGGGGGAAAAATGGAAATCCGGTTCTATATTGTATAACAAGAAACAGAAATATACCTAATCATAACACTAGCTTCTGGGCAAAAGTCCGAACAGTAAAGGAATACCGGATTACGGGCTAAGCTATACAAAATTAGACGTAAGGATTCAGACGAATGTAGAGCCTGTATAGAGGACAATAAAACTCTGGAGAACTTTCTTTGCCATTGTCATGCTATCGCCGAAATTAGATCCAAATATCTCGGGAGTGATATTCTTCTTAGGAATTACGTTCAGGAAACTGAGTTTCAGTGAATACAGTATGAGGCATTTGTTGTGGACGCTAGTGGCCTAGGTGTTTTTCTTCGGATTTAATCCTCCTATTAACCTAACATAATATGTCCTAAGAAGAATAAATTTTTCCTCAAAATATTTATTTATACATATGAATAACAGAACTATACTACGTATAATGAACATTTAATTATATGAATAATACTCATACGCTACCATTACCGATAGTGAGTTGCGGTAAATAACTTTTAAGGTTTTTGTTGTAACCGACAAACATTTTCCATGAAAAGGAGAGCACAAAGAAGAGTATAACTTTCCTCAAAATATTTATTAAAATGAATAACAGAACTACACTACGTATAATTAACATTTATTTAAATGAATAATACACATACGCTGCCATTACCGATAAATATTTTATAAGCAGTGTACAGTGGTTAGTCAGGCTTTCACCGAAATCAGATCCAAATATCCTGTAAGTGATATTATTACGGACATAACATCCTTCATGAACACTGGTTGATTCAGTAAATAATTTATAAGGTTTTTGTTGTAACCAACAAACATTTTCCATGAAAAGGAGAACACATCCTTCTAGTTACATTCGCCTATCATCCAAACCTAAAATGTCTTTAAAGAAGAATAAATCCTTCCGCAAAATATTTATTTATCTGAATAACAGAACTACACTACGTATAATTAACATTTATTTAATTGAATAATAATCATACGTTACCATTACCGATAAATATTTTATAAGCTGAGTACAGTGGTATTTAAATGGTTTTTTGAGAAATAATTCACTAACTCGAGAGAAGTTAGAGACATACATAGTCTGAGCTTGATATCTCTAAAAGGGTTAAACGTTTTACTTAAAATTTAATATATATGTATGTGGATAAAGTTCTTAGAATTTTGTATTTGTTTTTATATTAAATGCTAATGTTATTTTTATTTCTTCAGCATTTTGCTACACATTCGCAAAGTATGTATTGCAGTTGGATAAAACGTGGAAGAATAAACAAAAACATTAAGTTGTATTAAAGAGCTTGCAATAAGGAAACCGCGGAAAAAAAGGAAAAATTAAAAAATATATATATACAAAATGCAGGAAATTAAAGCAAAGGAAACTGAGAGTCGTTGGAAAAAAATCATACAATAATTTCATTGTTTTTAATGAATAGAATAATAGAAACCAGCTAAATGTCGGCGACAAGGGAGAAAACAAAGTTTCCGAGCTATATTTCATGGAACCTTTAACACTAAGGTTTAGCATATTTTAATGTTTTTCCACTGTAAGGATAATTAACATCAGCAGTTTAAATGCATTTTAATTATTTGTGTATGTTTTGTTACGTTAAGTAAAACAAAACAAAATGAATAAAGAGTTTTGTAATTTGAATGTTTTGTATGCTATGAATAGGTTAGAATAAGATCTTATTTGGAATAGAATTATAGATAAGTTCTTTAAGTTTAAAGTTTAAAATAAGAATTTTAAAGTTTCCTCTTTTCTGTGACTGCTATATGAGTTGCTATTTCTTAAACTAAAATAGATAATAATATACCTAGGTAGAAGTTCCGAGAAGGAGACCCTAAATACGGCATTCAACTAGGCCCCAACGAGAGATTTCAATGGCTTCTCTGAAACCACATTCCTGACAGAAGGACCCTTTATCGGACCACATAAATCATTATATGAGTATTAGTTTTAACCTAATTTAATTGAACGAGAAGCAAGAATGGTTTATCGCAAATTTTACCTTTAAGTGAGTATTCCAATTTAATCTGTGATATAATTTTCGTACAATTTAAAAAAAATAAATTATTTTATTAGAACTTAAACATTATTTATTCATGTCTCTACGAAAATAACACAAAAGTATAAAAACATCTGGTTAGTTTTGTTTTGATATAACAAATATTTTATATTGATTAAATTTAAAACTTTAAATTGCTTTCAGTGTTTTGTAAATTGAGCAATTAACTTTTTTAATAACATACAATAAAACAACTTCAAAAAGAGAATGAACTAAAAATGCACAAAAATATCAACATGAAAAAAAAGAATTTGGAACACACACACACAAAAACAAGGATAACAAATACTAAATAAAAGTTTTATAACTTTGTCAACAACATCTGCAGAGTTTAGGTAAAATAACTTGTCACAACATTTATAATTTATTACATGCAAAATATGTGCACGTGTTGTTGTCGTTGTCGTTATTGTTGTTCACGTTGATGATGTTCTTCTTGTTATTTTACTGCCGTTGATGTTGTCAAGATGACAGCACTGTGTATGGCGACATTTTCATTCGTGGGTATTTTTGTATTCGAATTGTATAAGTGTATATAACAGTAATTTGGGTTACAATTTTACTAAAGCAATTTAATGTGCTGTTCAGCTGTTAACGTTAACATATTCAAGTAATATAAGCTTTTATATTGCTTGCCACCAAAACAATAAGTATATTAATTGCCCATAACTGTCCTACAGTAACAATATTCAAAATCATCTAACTACACATAAACACACAAAAATGTCCAATGAACAGATGTCACTAGCAGAAATTGTTTTAGGCTATTAAACAAATGGTTATGCATTTAAATTTTAAATGTATAGACCGATGGATAAAATAATATAAAGAAGGAATAAAAGGAAAAAATGCTGTTCGCACATGCAAAACATGAAAAAATTGTTTCCTGTTTTATGAATATGGACAATTTCGTGTCAAGTGACCCAAATCAAAAAATCAATTTGGATGAAATTTTCACCAAGGATCAAGAACTACCGGACTGAGGATAGTAGGCCAAGCTCTAGAACTGCCGTACTTAGAGGGGATAAATGTTGGACATTTTGGTCATACAGGGTTTTATTAAAATGAGTGGAACCTTTCACCTATTGGTCCCAGCAAAAATGGTCCAAAGGAGTTCTGATAGCTATTTCAAAAAAATGTTTTATTTAAAAAAAAAATTTGATTTTTTTCAAAAAACTCCCTTTTTTGCTCAGATGAAAGCTTATACAATTTCCTTTAAAAGCTTTATACTCCCATAATGGTATGCAAGGGGGATATCTATCAAAAAATATTTTTTAACTCAAGAATAAGATTTTTTAATATTTGTCACGTAATTTTCCCCTATTTTTTTCAAAATGGACTTGTTTGTTGTTCTTATATCCTACACCACTATAGTGGGGAGGGTATTATGCTTTTGTACTGATGTTTGTAACACCCAAAAATATTGCTCAATTTTTGAGATAATTTGATGAAATTTGGACGTACGCTTCTTTTGACCCTAGAACAAAGTCTATTGAAAATGGTTGAAATCGGTCCATTTATTTATTTTATACAACCGGACCCTCCGAACAGGACTTTTAATTTCATAATTATGTTAAATATGGAAAAAAATTGTCAAAACTTAGTTTTATATAAGTCTTAATAATTTCAGCGCCCATACAAAGTACCCTTCAGAAAATGACTTGAATGTCCACAATTCACTTACAAACACTAGTATCACGATGAAATTTGGCACAAATAAGTTTTATATAAACATAAATTCCGACAATAAATTGTATAATCATCGGAGCAAGTTTTGCCCTAGCCCCTATATAACCGGACCTTCGGATTTCGGCCTTTTAGCTCATAAGTTCAAATATACTACTATCTTTCCAAAAGTCAGATCAACTACGTTTGATATAATTATTAATAACACTGTCAATTTTAGTCATGATCGGGTCTCATTTGGCCCTAGCACCCATACAAAGTCCCCTTCAGAAAATGATTTGAATGAACAAAATTCACTTATAAGTACTAGTAGTAGCCCCCATATAACCGCACCTTTTGATTTGGGCCTTTTAGCTCATAACTACGTCAAATCTTTATTTTCAAAAATCAGTATCATTAAGTTTAAGATAGTTGTAAATAACACTGTCTATTTTCTCAATGATCGGGCCTCATTTAACCCAAGCCCCTATACAAAGTTCTCTTTAGAAAATAACTTGAATGATCTCAATTCACTTATAAAAATTAGTATCACGATGAAATTTGGCACAAATAAGTTTTAGATAAACATAATTCCCAACAATAAATTTTATAAAGATCGGTTTAATTTCTGCCCTAGCCCCCATACAACCGGACCTTCCGATTTGAGCCTTTTATCTCTTAACTACGTCTAATATACTACTATCTGTCTAGAAATCTGAACAATGTGCTGATATTTGTAACACCCAAAAATATTTGTCCTTAAGTGTACCAGTCGGTTCAGAATCACTTTCTAGTTCGATAAGCTTTTGTGATCGTGTAAACCGTGTGTGCATGCTACAGCTCGCAATTAATATAATTTGTTAAAATGTGTCACATACTATTCTCTGGATTCAATGACGAAGGCTGTTGAAAATTATTGAAATCGATCCTTTATTTCTCATAGTCAACATACAACCGCACATCTTATATTTTAAATAAAATTTGGTCTAAAATATACTTAAGGGTCACTGTACTTCATTGTACTTCACTGTACATTGTACTTCAGTACTTATTACATGAATTTTGTGATAATGAAATGAATTGTTAGAAGAGGGAATACTAAAATACTGCTGAATTCGCAATTAAAATATTGTATAAGATAAACGTGGAAGTAACCAAAAACTAGTTTATCAAATTCAAATTTCATATGTACTTACGAACTCATAATAGGATCTGTATATTTTACAGAATTTTTGTATTGTTAAGTATATGTAGAACTTTCTGGTAGATTGTTTCTTAATATGTGGCCACATAAGGAAGTAACTCAATACGTTTTCAATACAAATTCACGTACAATTTTTATAAATGATCTGCACAATTTTATTTCTAACCGCAGAGCTTAAATAAAAAACCCATGAAAATAAGTAGGTATATATTTATTTTATTGATATTATTTTGTACTTTAATAAAATTATAACACTTTCGTACGTGTTATTGAAATAAAAAATGTTTTTATATTAGGGTAATACTGTTTGCAAAGAAGTTAGTACTTTTTTTTTAAATTTCACAGAAAATAAATATATTTTTTGTATTTATATAAATTTATATACTCTACAACACTATAGTGGGGTGGTTATTAACAGTTTGTACTGCTGTTTGCAACACCCACCTTAAAGGATCACTTCATGAGTAGATTAAGCTATGTCCGTCCGTCTGCACACGCTACAGGTCGCAATTTTTTAGACAATTTTATGAAATTTGTCAATTGCATCTCTTTTGATCCATGGACAAAAGATATTAAAAATGCGTTCTAGTATTTCAACAAAAATTGTCAAAACTAAAGTCTAAATAATACGGGCTATTTTCGTAATTATTGGGTCTCATTTGACCCTAGACCCCATACAAAGCCTGTGTCTAATCTCATATACCCACCACCAAACCGTATGCCGTAAAAGGAATGCTCCCCTATAAACATCAGGGTGATATTTGGAATATGGCTTAAGTCAATTAGGGATCGAGCTATTTTGAACTAACAAAATATTAATTTTTAAAACAATATATTTTTGTACAATTTTTAAACCGTGAGCGTATGAGTAATTTTCTGATTTCGTTTTGTATACAAGTTGTTTATGTCAAATTTCATCGCAATACTCGTATTTTACATAAGGAAAACTTTTATAGGGACTAGGATCAGTTATAGATCAGTCCTCATTAAATGAAGAATTATGTTCCTTAGTATATACATTTTATGTCGATTTTCATTGCTGTACTAGTAATTTTCTGAATTCTCCCCATCAAATTTTCTAGAAAGGACCTTATATGAGGGATATGGTCAATTATTCATCTATCCTCATAACTTTTTGTAGACCGATTTTTGTTCATATACAACTTGTTTACATTGAATGTCGTCGATGTACTCGCATTTTTATGCCAGTAATTAGCGCTAATGTAATTTTCTAAAGGGGGCTTATATGTGGGAGAGGATGAATTACCACCACATTCCGCATGAAATTCTGTAGCAAGATTAACGTTCGTATAGAAGTTTCTTATGTCTAATTTCATAACTCGTATTTTTAAGCCAGCAATGAGCGTTAAAGTAATTTTCTGAACGGGACCTTATAATGGGGTAGGGTTAATTATGGACTGATCCACATACAATTTGGTAGAGAAATTTTGGCTCATATTATACTTACTCATACCGAATTTCATCACTATACTCGAATGTTTAAGGCAGTAATGAGTGCCAAAGTCACTTTCTGAAGGGGACCTTGTATGGGGGGTAGGGTCAATTATGGACCGATCCTCAAAAAAATTGGTAAAAAGATTTTAGCTCATATGAAACTTACATATACCGAATTTCATGGCTATAATCGAATGTTTAGACCAGTAATGAGTGCTAAAGTCACTTTGTGAAGGGGGACTTATATGGGGGGTAGGGTCAATTATGGACCGATCCTCAAAAAATTTAGAAGAAAGATTTTGGCTGGTATGGAAGTTACTTATACCGAATTTCATCGCTATACTCGAATGTTTAGGCCAGTAATGAGCGTTAAAGTCATTTTCTGAAGGGGACCGTATATGGGGAGTAGAGTTAATTATGGACCGATCCTCAAAAAATTTGGTAGAAAGACTTTGGCTGATATGAAACTTATTTATGTCGAATTTCATCGCTATAGTCGTACTTATAAAACAGTTATGCCCGTTAAAGCTGTTTTTTGGAGGTTCACTTGTATTGGGGCTATCCGAAAACGTAGACCGATATTGCTCATTTTCAATACCAAACAAACCTTAGCAATAGAGAACGTTTATGTAAAATTTCAACTCCCTAGCTCCGCCCGTGTGTGGCCCTAACGTAATTTCAACAGACAGACGGACGGACATGGCTAGATCGTTTTAGAATTTAATAAGGACCCAGAATATATATACTTTTATGTGTCTATGACCAATATTTCGATGTGTTACAAACGGAATGACAAAATCAATCTTTTTTGATAGTGGGTATAAAAATCTACACAATGATCTGATGTCGGTTCACAATCACTTTCTGATTCGATTAAGCTCTGTCCGTGTTTTTGTCCGTGAAAACATTGTGTGCCAGCTGCAACTCTTCTCTGGATCCAATGACAAAAGCTGTTGAAAATTATTTATCGGTACAATATTTCATTTTTTTTCTAGGATTTTGACAGCTCTAACTATACACTAATATATTGTTATATGAAATAATTTAATATCAGATATATATATTTACTCAAATAATTTTAAATAATGTAATCATTAAATATTAACATGTATGAACCTTCTACAAACTCATATATACCAATTTATTGATGGAAACTTGAGAGTTTTAAAAAGAAACAAGTTAGAGTGCTATATTCGGCTATGCCGAATCTAAAATACCCTCCACCAGCTACTTTTTATTGAAACCCATCTAATCTAATTTTTAGATAACTTGCCAAAATTTTTGACGAACTAATTTTGATTAGGTCCAAAAAAATGTATATTAATACGCCAGTTCGAAAACATTTTAATAGAATGATGTAGCTATACACAGAATATGGGAGTTGTGACCAATTATGGACTGATCAAGGAACAATTTAGTATAATAATTTTTATGCAGAAAAAGATCAAATCTAATTCTACTTCAATAGCTTTATTAATCAATGAAATATGTGAGTTTAGGTGACTTTAGGAAGTGGACTTTATATAGGAGCTATGAGCAATTAAGGGCCTATCCGGAAAAATTTCGCAGAGTGGTTCATATGTGCACAAATCATATTTTATCAAGATATCTTTATTTGATAATTAAATATGTGCGTTTAAGGGATTTTTTGAAGTGGACCTATTACCAAATATGGACCGATCCAGAAAAAATTTGGTACAATGTTTTATATGCCTATCCGCAAAAAATTTCGTACAGTGAATTATGTAAAGACAAAACATATTTGTGTCGAATTTTCTCAAATTAACTTTATTTGACAATGAAATATGTGTGTTTAAGTGACTCTCAGAAGTGGACCTTATATGGAAGCTATGACCAATAATGGACCGATCCGAGAAAAAAGTGGTAGAATGATTCATATGTACACAAAACTTATTCAAGTCGAATTTTAACCCCACAGCTTTAGAATTCAATGAAATATATGCGTATAAGTGATTTTCGGAAGTGGACCTTATAAGGGAACTATGACCAATTATGGGCCTATTCGGGAAACATTTTGCAGAGTAATTCATATTTGGACAAAACATGTTTGTGTCGAATTTTATCAAGATAGCTTTATTTGATAATGAGATATGTGCTTTTAAGTGATTTTCGTAAGTGGACCTTATATGGGAGTTATGAGCAATAATGGACCGACCCGTAAAAAATTTATAAAATGATTTGTACGTACACAAAACATATTCAAGTCGAATATTATCCCAATAGCTTTAGAATTCAATGAAATATATGCGTTTAAGTGATTTTCGGAAGTGGACCTTATATGGGAGCTATGACCAATTATAGGCCTATCCGTAAAAAATTTCATAGAGTTATTCATGTTTAGGCAAAACATATTTGTGTCGAATTTTGTCAAGATAGCTTTACTTGACATTGAAAAATGTGCTATTAAGTGATTTTCGGAAGAGGGCCTTATATGGGAGCTATGACCAATAAGGGACCGATCCGTAAAAAAAAATAGGAAAATGATTTGAATGCACACAAAACATATTTATGTCGAATTTTATCCCGATAGCTTTAGAATTCAATGAAATATATGCGTTTAAGTGATTTTCGGAAATGGACCTTATATGAGAGCTATGACCAATTATGGGCCTATCCGGAGAAAAATTCGTAGAATGATTCATGTTTAGGTAAAACATATTTGTGTCGAATTTTATCAATATAGCTTTACTTGGCATTGAAATATTTGCTTTAAAGTGATTTTCGGAAGTGGGCCTTATATGGGATCTATGACCAATAATGGACCGATCCGTAAAAAAAATTGTAGAATGATTTGTATGTATACAAAACAGATTTGTGTCGAATTTTATCCCGATAGCTTTATAATTCAATGAAATATATGCGTTTAAGTGAGCTATGACCAATTATGGACCTATCCGGAAAAAATTTTGTAGAGTGATTTATATTTCGACTAAACATATTTGTGTCGAATTTCATCAAAATAGCTTTAGTTGACAATGAAATATGAGCTTTTAAATGATTTTCGGAAGTGGGCCTTATATGGGAGCTATGACCAATAATGGACCGATCCGTAAAAAATTTTGTAAAATGATTTGTATGTACACAAAACATATCCAACTCGAATTTTATCACAATATCTTTATTCATCAATGAAATATGTGCGTTTAGGTGATTTTCGGAAGTAGACCTTATATGGGAGCTATGACCAATTGTGGACCGACTGAGATCTGCGTTGACAGTGTAATTTTTGTTCATATTATATTTACATGTACAAAATTTCGTGTTGATACCGATATATTTGAGGGAGTTATTAACGATAAACTAATTTCCGGGAATATATAACTTTGTATGGGGGCTATGGGAAATATTTTATCGATTGTAAAGATTTTGAATATAATTGATCACTACCCTGAAAAAATAATGTGTGACAAAATTCATCGAAATATCTTTAGTAGTTTCTGAGAAAACTTCAAAAGAATTATGAAAAAAACGTAATTTTTTCGAGGTAGTCTGAAACTTTTACTCATAACTTTTTACGATGTGAACCGATTTTGCTCATTTTCAATACCAAACTGCTTAGGATAGTAATAAATATTTTGGGTGAATTTGGTTTATTTCCTTTGCTTAGTTTTAACGTGAGCGTGTTTTACACAGACAGACAGACGGACAGACGGACATAGCTAAATCGACTCAGAATTTGATAAGGACCCAGAATATATATACTTAGATGAGTATTTCTTGGTGTTACACACGGAACGACAAACTTATATATACCCTCTATCACCACTGATGGTGGTGGAGGGTATAAAAAGCATTTGAAATTTGATATTTTTAAAAGCCTGCTTACATCCCTTTATGCAAAATCCTGTACATACATATTTATAATAAAAGGATAAACATTCTACGCTTATCACTTATTTATACAAATAATAAATATTATTTGTATACACATACGTAAATACGTGCAAGATTTAATAGTATTTATGTCAAAAATTTAGGTATGTAAAAGATAAAAGATTTGGTATATTTACCCATTACAACGTACCTATGCTATCGTTTACAAACGTCATCACATGATAACAGCTTTCCGTAGGTATTATATTGATATTTAAGTTTTATGATTTCATTTGATGATTTCATATTTTAGGTTTATATTGCAAAGAATTGCCGGAAAACGATATGTAGCTTAAAATGTTTAACATTAAATAAAATTGTTAATGTAACAGTTCAATTAAGATATGGTATGGAATTATTTATATTTTCAGAAAAAAAAATTAGAAATATAAATAAACTTTTTTAAAGTCGTATTTGGTTTTACTTAAAACTGGATTAATTTCAGTTTTTCGTTCGACTTATGACCTTTAATTCTATTTTATACAAATTTAATTAAATTAAACTTAAACATATGCCACACATACGTTTTATATCAGTATGCCCATAAAATCATGTTTAACTTATAATTTATTAACTTTGTAATTTGAGTAAACAAAATTCTTTTTCAACTTTTTTGCAGCATTGACAAACAAACCCAAGAATAAATCTTTCTAAAAATATAAACATTCTTTTTATTTTCATCTCCAGTTGAAGAAACCCAAAAACCTAAGCATGTGTTTACATTTTTATTTAATTATGAAAAATATACATTGAACCAAAGGCAGCTATCTCTAGATTTGTTGTTTTCAAATTTTATTTGCTTTCGCATTATTTATAATAAATAAGGTAAAATAAGATAAGTAGTTTAGTTTTTGTAGAAAAAGGAGATAGCTATTTTTGCTTCTTAACCAATCATATGCTAATGATATAAAACAAAAAAGATTTATGAAAAAAGTTTATCATACGTGTATTTTATCACAAACAAAAAAAACTTAATTTTGATTAACAATAAAAGTCAAATTGTGTGATAACTTACAAATATTTAATTTACTGAAACCACAAAAGATGAACTAATACTGGTATTTAAAGAAAATGTTGAAATAGACTAGAATGTGTGTTAAATTCGGTTGGTATTTTATAAAAAATCGAATTGGTGCAAATATATTTTACATAAAGAATCATCTTTGATCCTCATTTGGTGTAAAAATGGAATATTCTGAACCTTTCAGCGGCTATGATGTACCATTTCTAAAGGCGAATGATTAACACTGCTAATAAAACACAGGTTACTCATACGTAATGTGGGCGAGTTAAAAGTATTAAGAGTTAAGTTAGTTTGATAGTCTCCTACCAACCTAAATAACTTATATACCATAACGTCACAAGAAATTTGTATTTAATTTCGGCGGAAGCCTGATGATGGCAAAGAAAATGCTCCAGTGTTTCACTGTCCTTTCTACATGCTCTGTATTCGTCTGGATCTACACGTCCATTTTTGTATAGCTATGCCAGTAATCCACTCAGGATATGTGCCATCAAATTAACCTCAGACTAGCTCATTTTGAGGAGGTTTCTCGTCCTGCTTTCCCTGTCTTACATTTAACGTTGACATCTGATATCGCCCTAATTGTATTCTAACCATCTAACCATCTGGGATCAGTGTTTCATAGTTCTCGACATATTTTGTGTCTGGTATGCGATCGGACACGTTCAGGATACATTGATAGTCCTATAACCGCTTAGGAAAGCTTGCATAAAGTTATAAGCCGTTCGACTGTAAGTGCCGCTTTATATTTTATACATGTATCAATGGCTGAAATATCTAGCAACATTGCTAGAACCTTAGTTGACGTTGTACTCATGGCACCACTTGTACGCTGAAATCCCTGTAGTAATTTGATATCACACGTTTTGTCTAAAGCAGTCCCCTACATTATTGAAGCATAAACTAGTATTGTTCTAATTACACTTTTATAAAACCGATGTGTCATAGTAGGATTAAGATGCTATTTCATGCCTATGGTTCTACTACATAGCTCCCAGCACGATGTGCCTTGCTGATCATATCCTCTATATGATGTCTCCATTTTAATTTCAGGTCCAGGTATACACTCTATCTGTCACCATTTAAAGAATAATACAAGTGTAATTCCATAGTAATGTAAATATAGAGGCCATTTTAATTTCATGAATAATATGTAGTTAATTATACCCCACACCACTAAAGTGGGAGAGGTATTATGCGTTTTTATATCCTACACCTCTATAGTAGGGAGAGTCCTACATTGGTCCTACACCCACCTTAAAGTATGCATTTTCGTCCTTCCGTCTGTCCGGCTGGCAGTCCATGTAAACTTTTGCGTAAGCTACAGGCCACAATTTTCAAGATATTTTGATAAAATTTGGACCATGCATGGTTTAGGGTATCATAAAGTCGGCCATGCCCGTCTATACTACTTGTTCCTACTTGTTATTGCTAAACCCATTTTAAAAATGTACCGATTGACTCGGAATTACTTTCTAAGTATTGTTGTTGTTATCGTTGTTATCAAAGTTCATATGTTTTTGGCCCAAGGTCGAATCGTATTGAAAATGGTTAAAATTGGACCATTATTTCACCTAGCCCCCATATAACTAAACCCACCCACAAAGGGTTTTTGAGATCATAATTATGTAAAATGTAATTGAAAAGGTAGCAAAAAGAGAAATTATAATTTACAATTATATAATTGCGCAAAATGAGTTGCAGCTTTTCTGATATTGAATAGAAGAAATAAGAAGACTTATTTCTAAGGACTCGTTCCTTTGGCCCTTTAAGAGAATCAACCGGCTCTTTTGACAAATTTGATTTCAAATTTGACACTTCCTTAAACTACTCTAGGCCATAAAATTGTAAGTCATACGATATGACAAGTCCGTGTGATGATAAGAATTGACAATTTCTGAATGCTCTCACGATAAAGTGTCATGTAAGCTGGGTCAGGGAATTTAACCAATTAAGACGACATATGTACTTTAGCATGTTATTTATGGGATTCCTCTTACTATTTAGCAAACAATCTTATATTATCTAAGATGGTTTGTATGTGATTAGAATCAACTATGGACCGATACTCCTGAAGCTTGGTAGAGAGATTTAAATAGGCAGACGAAAGGGCGGATATGACCAGATCATCAATAAGAGTGTTCACGAAAAATTTGGACTTCTTTGACCAACCAATTTTATAGCTTATAGCCATCTAAATATGTACGATTTTTAGTATTACCCAAAAAAAAAAAAAAAAAAACATATACTCAAGACCGTTGGTACCATATATTTAAAATTACAACATTACAATTAATTTCTGGCTTTCCAACACGAATTATATAGTAAGATTTTACAGTTCTTTCACCGTACTGCCACATCATTACTAACCATATAACAGCCAAGTTTACGAAATTTATAATATCCCAGCAAAAACGGCTTTCATTTGTAATTACTAACCTAAAAACAATGACTACTACATATGGTCTGGATAACATAGAAGTAGTCTAATAAGGTCTTATTAATAATGTGATATATAAATAGTTTCTAAATCATTAGTCATTCAAATTCATAAAAATGCTGTATGCGTTTTTCGTGTGATTTACAAAGTAGTCATTGTAATCGTAATCGTTTATGGTAAGTACTTGCCTCCAATGACATCACCGTGTTAAAATAATGACTTAAGATGCTATTGTGTAAGAATATTTTAGCATTTTAACTTCTTACATGGTAATGAAAGTTTTTATTGGGATCATTTCCATTTAAGTAAGTATTTTAGCAACGCCAATGTGTTTGTATGTTTTCTCTAGTTGATAATTATAAGCTGTATTCAACACTTTCAGCTGTAAACTAAATAAACCAACTGTTGCAACACTAAGTAATTGTGGCATTGGTTAGAAGGGAAATGTGTAAAGTATAGAAATGTATGCAGAATTGCAACTTAGTACTAGCATGTACAATTTAATTTTAATTATATAAATTAAATTGTGTTATTTGAGTGAAATTTATTTAGTTAAATAATATACAACTTAAAACTTTTTGTTGCATATAAGTGTTACTATTTAACAATTTAAATGAGAATTCTCAGACGAAAATTTTATTTTAAATAATTGTATGAAAATCACTATATTTATGAATATTTTTAAGTGCTTTTCATATAAGGTTTTAAAATACATTTTCCATACGATCTGCTGAGCATAGGTGTTGTCAGTTTCAAGAAAATATATATTATTAAATATATATTCTTCCGACATAGCTTAATCGACTAAAGAAGTGATTCCGAGCAAATTGGTATACTTTAAGGTGGGTGTAGGAACAATTTTTTTGGGTGTTACAAACATCAGCACAAACACATATTACCCTCTCCACTATAGTAGTGTAGGGTATAATGAAATTATAAAATTTATAACAAATTATTAAAAGTCAATTTATTTATTCCACAGAATTTGCAAAATTGTTAATAAATATTGCAAAATTAAATGCTACTTAAAGTCTAACTACAGAAATAAACAATACTGATGTTATTTTAAAATTTATATTTGTTTAGCCAAGTTTAATTGAAGGATTTTATATTGTTTCCCAATACAAGAATAAATGTTAAACAATTATATAGACACAATACTTATTGGTATAATTTGCAAATGCAAAATTCTCGTGCATGTATGTATGTGTACATACATATGTATGTATATTTATGGAAGTATAAATGCAATTCAAATACTATCATCATCAACATTGCTCTCAAATATTGAACTTTAATGCATCTCGATATTGTTGTGCATGTGGAAATCAGCATTTTTTGTTGCACTAGATATTTATTGATTTGATACAAATAATGCAAATATAAATTTCCTAAATGCACATGCATTTGTATGTATGTTTTTATATAATTTAAATAATGGTTTGAAAAGTTTTCGGGGGAAATAGTCATTCAAAACCCAAGAAATTAAGTAGGTTTTTACATAAAGGTTATATACGTGTTAACTGGTTCTAATAGGACTAAACGACTGTCAGAATTTTCAAAATTTTGAAAATCGTTCAATATTTTACAAATTTTCAGTTATTCAGTTTAGATGCGGTAAGATCAAGAAAATATGTATTCAATAAAGAACAAGTTAGAGTGCTATATTCGGCCGAATCTTAAATACCCTCCACCAGCAACTTTTGTATTAATACCTTTCTAATTAATAAAATATTTGTAGAAATAAGTTTTCTCATGTCATAAATAGAAAAAACCCAAGATTTAAACATCTTAAATCTACTACAATTCCAAGATTTATTGAACATTAGAAACGCCACTTCCTTTTAAATTTTTATAGCGCCCTAAGATATGCTTTAGCGATATCTAGTATTTGCATGTGTGTGAAAGATTTAAGTATTTTCAAAATACATACATATATATAATTTTGTTCTACACAAATTTATAATGCAAATAGTTAAATACGGTTAAAGCGCTTTTAGGGGCAGGACCTAGTATGAGAAATATAACCAAATATAGACCGATCGTGAAAAATTTTTGAAATAACATTAAGTGCTTTTTACATTACAAAATAGTATTTATGAACAAAAATAGTATTTATTTATATCATTATTTGGTAATGAGTTATGTGCCTTTAAGTGTTTTTCTGAAAGGGACCTTGTATGGGAGCTATGATCAATTATGGATCGATAGGAAAACAATTTCACAGTAATATTTCTCTGTATATGAGCAATATTTCTGCCAAACTTTATATGGATATCTTAATTTAGTAATGAGTTATGCGCGTTTAAGTGATTTTCGGGAGGGGACCTTGTATGGGGATCGGAAAAAAATTTCACAGTAATATTTCTGTGCATATGGACAATACTTACACCAAATTTTATATGGATATCTTAATTTAGTAATGAGTTATGAGCGTTTAAGTGATTTTCGGGAGGGCACCTTGTATGGGAGCTATGACCAATTATGGACCGATCGGAAAAAAATTTCACGGTAATATTTCTATGCATGTGGGCAATACTTGTACCAAATTTTATATGGATATCATAATTTAGTTATGAGTTATGCGCGTTTAAGTGATTTTCGGGAGGGCACCTTGTATGGGAGCTATGACCAATTATGGACCGATCGGAAAAAAATTTCACGGTAATATTTCTATGCATGTGGACAATACTTGTACCAAATTTTATATGGATATCTTAATTTAGTTATGAGTTATGCGCGTTTAAGTGATTTTCCAGAGGGTACCTTGTATGGGAGCTATGACCAATTATGTACCGATCGGAAAAAAATTTCACGGTAATATTTCTATGCATGTGGGCAATACTTGTACCAAATTTTATATGGATATCTTAATTTAGTTATGAGTTATGCGCGTTTAAGTCTTTTTCGGGAGGGGTAATATTTCTATGCACGGTAATATTTCTATGCATGTGGGCAATACTTGTACCAAATTTTATATGGATATCTTAATTTAGTTATGAGTTATGCGCGTTTAAGTGATTTTCGGGAGGGGACCTTGTATGGGAGCTATGACCAATTATGGACCGATCGGAAAAAAATTTCACGGTAATATTTCTATGCATGTGGGCAATACTTGTATTTAATATGGATATCTTAATTTAGTTATGAGTTATGCGCGTTTAAGTCTTTTTCGGGAGGGGACCTTGTATGGGAGCTATGACCAATTATGGACCGATCGGAAAAAAATTTCACGATAATATTTCTATGCATGTGGGCAATACTTGTACCAAATTTTATATAGATATTTTAATTTAGTAATAAGTTATGCGCGTTTAAGTGATTTTCGGGAGGGGACCTTGTATGGGAGCTATGTCCAATTATGGACCGATCCATAAAATTTTTCCTTTGGAAGAATTCTTTTGACATAAGATTTTAATTTGTGAAATTTTGTGAAGATATCGACATTGTGGCGGAAGTTATTAACAAAAAACCCATTTTCCGGGAATTTGTACTTTTGTATGGGAGGTATATGAAATTGTGGACCGATTCTGGCAATTTTCAGCAGGGATCAAGATCTTGTGCAGAAACGAATATATGGTGATTTCCATGAAATTATCTTGCATAGTTTTCGAGAAAATTATATCATAATGTGTAAAAAATGCTTATTTTTTTCCGAGGTTGTTTTAAATTTTGATTCATAACTTTTCCCGGTGTGAACCGATTTTGCCCATTTGCAATTCCAAACAACTTAGGAAAATGAAGAACATTTTGGGTGAATTTGGTTAAACTCTATTGCTTCGTTTTATCGTGAGCGTGTTTTACACAGACAGACGGACAGACGGACAGACGGACATAGCTAAATCGACTCAGAATTTGATAAGGACCCAGAATATATATACCTTGTTGGGTCTCAGATGAATATTTCTTGGTGTTACACACGGAATGACAAAGTTATATATACCCTCTATCACCACTGATGGTGGTGGAGGGTATAAAAAGGTTCTTGTTGAACCTTGATAATGTTTTACATTAAACTATAAGTGATTTCGAGGGAAAAGCATGTGTTGAACTTTTAGAAAGGGAAAAAGAAAATTGCATACGGTTCAATCTATTAAGAACTAAGATCATTTCGGTAGATAACACAGGCCGACAATTTTTTAAGCCAGAGACCAAAGCATTATTTTCTAAAGGACTGAATACCAAGATAGAGCTGGGCTTTCACATAGAAGCTGTTGTACAGATACCTCTTTTTTCTCGTCCAAACAGCTTCTACAGTAGATATAACATGGGTTATGTAGTGAGCCAGAGCAGTCTCGATATTATTTCTTCAAGTAGTGATATTTGACCACCTGTACAGAGTGTACACAGACGGATCCAAGACGACGAAAGAAGTTGGTGGTGGCATTTTCATTGAGAAATTTGGAACCGAAATCTCCTTCTCCGGCTTAATGATGAATGTAATATCCTTCAGGCTGAAATATCGGCGATAAAGAGGGCGTTAAATTCGATAAGATTCTATCGGATATCTAACAGGGATATCAGAATTTATACCGATAGTCAAGCTGCTATTAAATCCTTAATTGGTGTGTTTTCCACATCCAAAATTGTCCACGAATGCCGGACGTCTCTCAGTGCGATGGCTAGATATTCGAACATCACCATAATTTGGGTAAAGGGACACGGGATTTCGTATGGTAATAGTGCCTTGGCATGAGCTGGCACCATGCTTAGCAGACTGGAAATAGATCAGTTTTGCGGTATTCCACTACTTGCAATAAAGAGGCAGATCACTGAAAACTGCTTTGCTCGCAATATATGGTCGCGTGAACACACGTGCTCAATATCTAGAGCGCTGTGGCCACAAATGGATCCAGAAAGGTCTAAATATCTTCTTCGACTCCAAAGACCGCAGCTAAGTAGGCTGATATCGGTTATCACTGGCCACTGTAAATTTGGTAACCATGCTAAACGCATTGGTCTCCCGTTCAACGAGGATGAAGAAGAGACTATTACTCATCTTCTCTGCGATTGTTCTGCTTTGGCGGAGACCCGATTTCGGACGCTTGGATCGGCCTATTTTGGTGATCTATCCGAACTGTCAAATATTCATCTCTTCTGGAGTTCATAAATTTGTCAAAATGGCTGTGAACCTATTACTCAAACTATTCATCCATGGTAGCTGGCCTGGTTTTTCTCATTTTTCAACAATCTTACTCCCATCCTCTCTTTCTCTTTGCTACTGTCTCTGTTTTTCCACTCTTCCCTAACTCTCTTTTTCTTTTCATACAGGTATTTTTATTTTTTTTTCTTGGACCAGCACTCAGGGGATGACCCCTACTCATGCAGTGCATTGTGCTGGAACTAGGAAAATAGGTTGTGGGAGGGAGGATAGAATGAAGTAGTGTTTGTGGACATTTGATTTAAACCTTTTAACATCGAAAGTGGCGGGGAATACTTCTGCAGGAAGTTTGTTCCACATACGAACAGTGCGGCTGAAGAATGCATTTTCCCTGTAATGTGTTGTGCGGTCCACTGGCCAATCGACCACAAATGGGTGTGTTCTTGAAGACAGTCGTGTGCTATGTAAAAATATACGGGTATCTGGAACGAGTTCCCTAATTTCAGAGGAACACATTCCATTATAGTATCGATAGAACAGTGAAATACACCCCACATTGCGACGGTGCTCCAGTGAATCAATAGAGTTGGATACCCTACTGTCGCCGATAAGTACCGATAAGTACCAAAATAGACTTCGAAGCTCCGGCCCATACATGGGAGTTGTATTCCATTTTCGGTCGGATGTAAGTGGTGTAAATAGTGAGAAGATCAGATGGAGTGAAGTATGTCTTACACCGTTTCAAAAAACCGAGACACTTGAATGCTTCTTTCGACAGTTGGAAAATGTATTTAGTCCATCGGACATCGCACTGTATTTTCATGCCCAGAACATCAAGAGTTTCTGATTCCTTAATATTTACACCACCCATAAATATAGATGGACTAACATTATCTGCCATACGTTTATGTGTTAAAAAACAACATTGAGTCTTGCGGGCGTTAAAATCGACTCTGTTTACACGACCCCATTCAGAAATTTTTATCAAGTCGTGATTAAGCGATTCATTCATATTGCGCCTCATTGCCCCAATCTCTAGAGGGCTTGTCCTATATTTGAATGAATAGGAATGGCAGATATTGCTGTCATCGGCAAAAGAGTAGATAGAGTTGGAAGTTTGACATAGAAGGTCATTTATGAAGATAAGAAATAGGGTAGGAGAAAGAACGGAGCCTTGCGGTACGCCTGAATTAATCTTGAACTCGTTTGAAGAGATCCCATCTATAACAACTCGTATAGTCCAATCACTGAGAAAGTTTACTTTAAATTTACTTTAAATTTACAAAAAAGAAAAGGAACATAATCGGGAATATAGAAAAATCCGAAAACATAATCTATCTGAGGAATTTCGAATGTTGATCTAGCTGTAGCCATCTATCTACCTGTTGAAAGCAGGAAAATAAAATTCAACTAAAATATCCTAAAGACTTTTCGATTCCTCCTAGTACCTATACATATTCCCAATGCTTACTCTGAAACAAATGCATTTTATAGTTATTTGTTTATTTATATATTTTTCGAGAATACAATACATACATATAACAGTTACGGTTTCAATATACATTTTTATTTCTATTCATTCACATTTAATGTCATGGCTGTTCATTGTGATGCGTCGTTTGTGCATTTGATGTGATGGATGCAAAGTGATTGTTATAGAAATTGTTTACTCTATAAATTTTCGCTAACACACAAGTACATCATCAACATCATCAAATAACAGCAACAGTAGTTTATAGAAATAAATTTTAAATAAACATTTTGTTAGTGATTTAAATACTCATATATATACATATAATTTAATAAATCACTTGATTATAGAATGACAAAATAACTAACATATTAAATTATAGAAAATTTAACAAAACACATACAATTTCTTATGAATAGGAAGATAGTTTCGCATCGAACTTTAAGATATTGAGTGTTGTCTCGTCTGCATAATTTTTATACCCTCCACCACCATCAGTGGTGATAGATGGTATATATAACTTTGTCATTCCGTGTGTAACACCAAGAAATATTCATCTGAGACCCAACAAAGTATATATATTCTGGGTCCTTATCAAATTCTGAGTCGATTTAGCTATGTCCGTCTGTCTGTCCGTCTGTCCGTCTGTCTGCCTAAAACACGCTCACGTTAAAACTAAGCAAAGGAAGTACACCAAATTCACCGAAAATATTCACTCTTGTCCTAAGCAGTTTGGTATTGAAAATGAGCAAAATCGGTTTATACCGGGAAAAGTTATGAATCAAAATTTAAAACAACCTCGAAAAAAATAAGCATTTTTTACACATTCGGATGCAATTTTCTCGAAAACTATGCAAGATAAATTCATGAAAATCACCATGAATAAGTTTCTACACGAGAACTTGATCTCTGCTGAAAATTGCTAGAATCGGTCCACAATTTCATATACCTCCCATACAAAAGTCAAAACGGAAAATGGGTTTTTTGTTAATAACTTCCGTCACAATGCCGATATCTTCACAAAATTTTACAAATTAAAATCTTATATCAATAGAATTCATTCAGAGAAAAAATTTTCTGGATCGGTCCATAATTGGTCATAGCTCCCATACAAGGTCCCCTCCCGAAAATCACTTAAAAGCGCATAACTCATTACTTAATTAAGATATCCATATAAAATTTGGTACAAGTATTGCCTATATATACAGAAATATTACTGAGAAATTTTTTTCCGATCGGTCCATAATTGGTCATAGCTCCCATACAAGGTCCCCTCCCGAAAATCCCTTAAACGCGCATAACTCATTACTAAATTAAGATATCCATATAAAATAAGTATTACTCATATGCACAGAAATGTTACCGTGAAATTTTTTCCCGATCGGTCCATAATTGGTCATAGCTCCCATACAAGGTCCCCTCCCGAAAATCACTTAAACGCGCATAACTCATTACTAAATTAAGATATCCATATAAAATTTGGTATAAGTATTACTCATATGCACAGAAATGTTACTGTGAAATTTTTTCCCGATCGGTTCATAATTGGTCATAGCTCCCATACAAGGTCCCCTCCCGAAAATCACTTAAACGCCCATAACTCATTACTAAATTAAGATATCCATATAAAATTTGGTGTATGTATTGCTTATATGCACAGAAATGTTACTGTGAAATTTTTTCCCGATCGGTCCATAATTGGTCATAGCTCCCATACAAGGTCCCCTCCCGAAAATCATTTAAACGCGCATAGCTCATTACTAAATTAAGATATCCATATAAAATTTGGTATAGGTATTACTAATATGCACAGAAATGTTACTGTGAAATTTTTTCACGATCGGTCCATAATTGGTCATAGCTCCCATACAAGGTCCCCTCCCGAAAATCACTTAAACGCGCATAACTCATTACTAAATTAAGATATCCATATAAAATTTGGTATAAGTATTACTTATATGCACAGAAATGTTACTGTGAAATTTTTTCCGATCGGTCCATAATTGGTCATAGCTCCCATGCAAGGTCCCCTCCCGAAAATCACTTAAACGCGCATAGCTCATTACTAAATTAAGATATCCATATAAAATTAGGTATGAGTATTACTTATATGCACAGAAATGTTACTGTGAAATTTTTTCCCGATCAGTCCATAATTGGTCATAGCTCCCATACAAGGTCCCCTCCCGAAAATCACTTAAACGCGCATAGCTCATTACTAAATTAAGATATCCATATTCAATTTGGTATAAGTATTACTTATATGCACAGAAATGTTACTGTGAAATTTTTCCCAACCGGTCCATAATTGGTCATAGCTCTCATACTAGGTCCCCTCCAGGAAATCACTTAGATGAACAATATTCATTACCAAATAATGATATAGATACAGAATTTTGAAATTTTGTCTTTATATACATAATTGGTCATAGCTCCCATACAAGGTCCTTTTACGAAAATCTCTTAAACGCACATTTTTTCTTTACCAAATAAAGCTATAGTAAATTACGATATAGATACAAAATTTGACTGAAATATAGCTTTTATGTACAGAAATTTTGCTTAAATAATTTTTTACGATCGGTCTATAATTGATCTTATCTCCCATACTAGGAACTGCCCCTTAAAGCGCTTTAACCTTATTTAACTATTTGCATTATCAATTTGTGTAGAACAAAATTATATATATGTATGTATTTTCAAAATCCCTAAATCTTTCACACACATGCATACATGCAAATTATTAAATATTGCTAAGCACTATAAAAATATAAAAGAAAATGGCGTTTATAATGTTCAAGTAATCTTGGAATTGTAATAGATGTAAGCTGTTTAAATCTTGGGATTTTTCTATTTAAGACATGAGAAGACTTATTTCTACAAATATTTGATCAATTAGAAAAGTATTAATATAAAAGTAGCTGGTGGAGGGTATTTAAGATTCGGCTCAGCCGAATATAGCACTCTAACTTGTTTATGATTTCTTTCGGATTTTTTAATAATCTATTCCTTACTGGTTTTCTAATATGCTCTTACTGCCTCTAATTACTTATGGTAGTTTAGTTTAGGTCATATGTCCAATAAAGGAAGCAAATAAATAATACTTTATTTCTAAAATATAAATCAAACAAAATTCAACTTCTTTGCTAAAAATGCCAAATATTAATTTTCAATTTATGTACATTCAATTGTTTTAAAGTCAATAAATTTAAACAAGTATTTGCTTGCGTCATGCCAAATTGTGAATAAATTTTCAAGCAATTTACACAAAAGACTTTCACACACTCATACATACATAATTCTAGATATGTATTTATTTGCCAAAAAGTTATAAACTTTTGTAAATCTGTTAAAAATTTTTATAAATTTTATTTTGTTTATTTATCAAATAATAAATGCATACACATCAACACACATGCTTATACGCAGATATAAGCTCCTTTCAAAATGTAACAATTTTTATACATTTTCATACTGCAAATAGATGAGAGAAAAATATAAAAGTTATTTTATTTAATAAAAAGTTTTTATAAAATAAAATATGAAACATGACCTTAGTATATGCCAGTGTGTAAAACAAACACATTGCATATGAATCCCTTATAACTTTTGACACAGGCAATGACCAAAATAATTGCAGGCATATAAAAACCCCCTAAATGTTTCCATATATAAATATGTATGTATGTGTGTGCATGTATGAAAGCAAGAAGAAATAAAGGAAAACATGCATGACTAGCAAGTTCAACCTAAATATGTAGAATACATACATATGTATATAGATGCAACACACTACCAGTTGGTCAATTGTTTTAGCTTTTGTACAAAAATTATATAATATTGTAAAGTTATACATATGCAGATTTACACATTTCATGCACCCGCACCCTTTAGCAAAGGCACCCATTGTGCACTTGCAAAATTATTGTGTGTGCATGTATACAAACATATATATTTCTGTAAAATATTTTATTAAATATTGCTTTTGTAAATGAAAATTCTGGTAAATTCATTGACATGAAAATTGGGGTAAACCACTGGCAGGCAATATGTAAACTATGCATGTGGTAACTATATCAGAATGCATTACTATTAATATTATATTCGTAGAATAAAAGAGTTTTGTTTATAATTAAGTAAAAGTAATGTTCAATTTCATTTAATATTAAGTAAATAAAATTATTATACCCTACACCACTATAGTGGGGAGGGTATTATGCGTTATGTTTGTAACACCCTTAAAGTATATTAATAGGCTCAGAATCTCTTCCTGAGTCGTTTAAGCTATGTCCGTCTGTCTGTCTGTCGTGTCCATGTAAACCTTGTGCGCACTCTACAGGTCGCAGTTTTTGTGATAATTTAATGAAATTTGGAACTTGTGCTTCTTTTGGTCCAAGAACGAACACTATTGAAAAAATGGTTGAAATCGGTCCATTATTTCACCTAGCCCCCATACAACCAGACCCCTCGAATAGAGCTTTTGACCTCATAATTATATTAAATGATCCACTATCACTACAAAAGTTGTCAAAACTCAGTTTTATGTAAGTTTTAATTATTCTAGAGATTTTCATGAAGATCGGGCATTAGTTGACCCTAGTCACCCTACAAATTCCCCTTCAGATAATGGCTTGAATGTCCACAATTTATTAATATATATTATCACGAAGAAATTTGTCACAAATAAGCTTTAATAAACATAAATTCCGACAATAAAATTTAACAGAATCGGTCCAAGTTTTGCCCTAGCCCCCATATGACCATTCCTTTCGATTTGGGTCTTTTAGCTCATTACTATGTTATATATACTACTATCTTCCCAAAAATCAGCATAATTAATTATGATATAATCCTAAATAACACTGTTAATTTTAGTAATGATCGGGCTTCATTTGACCCTAGCCTCCATACAAATCCCCTTCAGAAAATGATTTGAACGTCCACAATTCACTTATTAACACTAGTATCTCGATTAAGATTTGGCACAAATAAATTTTATGTAAACATAAATCTCCACAATAAATTTTATAAGGATCGGCGCATGTTTTGCCATAGCTCCCGTACAACCCGACCTTCCGATTTGGGCCTTTTAGCTCATAACTATGACAAATATACTACTATCTTTCCAAAAGATTGTCACAACTTGATACAATTATAAATAACACTGTCGATTTTCGTAATGATTGGGCCTCACCGTATCTCTTGTATAAAAGTCTCCTTCTGAAAATTACTTGAATGCCCCAACTTACTTAAAAACACTAGTGTCAATTTCTGCCCTAGCCACCATACAACTGGACCTTCCGGTTTGGGCCTTTTATCTCTTAACAACGCCTAATATACTACTATCTATCCAAAAATCGAGATAATGTGGTGATGTCTGTAACACTCAAAAATATTTGTCCTTAAGTATAGCAGTCGTTTCAGAATCACTTTCTGATTCGATTAAGCTATGTACGTCTTTATGACCGTGTAAACCTTTTGTGCACGCTACAGCTAGCAATTTTCAATATGGTTTGTTAAAATTTGTCACATACTCTTTTCTGGATCCAATGACGAAGGCTGTTGAAAATTATTGAAATTTGTCTTTTATTTCTCCTAGTCACACACAGAAAACTGATTGGTTGGAAATCGGTCACAGTTGCAATTATTTATTTACTATAAAAGAATATTAGTTGTAGTTATTAAAAAACAATACTTTCAACATATTTTATATAATTACAACTGAAAAAACAAAACTGTAATCGAACTAAGGTTCGCGTAACTATACATTCAGTTAATCTAACCAACTTGAGCTTTATAAACGGTTATTTTAATTATGTCATTTAGCAAGACCGAATTAAATATACAATTATTTGCTTCAACTGTAAATATCAGTACTTGTAATCACAATTTTGTTTACATCTTTTTATTAATGCCAAACATTTGTTTTTCGTTGTGGCACCCACATACTTCAATTAAAAGTATAGAAAGTTCGGTTATATTAATAAAATAGAGAATAATTCGGTATTTCCAACCGAAAAAATCGATATTTATTACAATAAAATCTAATTCGGTATTTCCAATCGAATTTAATATACAAATGGTTAGTTTACTTGACATTTAAAAATATTTAGTACTAAAATAATAAAGAAATAAAAAAGAACAAACATTTACAAATAAAATAAAAAATTGAAAATAAATAGAAGTTTTGCAGATTTTTAAAAGAAATTGTAAGTAAAAATTGTTTCCATGTATAAAATTTATAAAAAACATCACATGTTTAATTTCAGAACGCTGTGTGTCCATACCTACAAGCATTTTTTAAATATTGATAATCTTAAATTTCAAAGCCAACCGAAAAACCGCTGCCAGGCCTGGTGATAAGAAACAAGAGAAGAAGGCTTCGGCTACTACTTCTGCCGCTCGCAAAAAGGAAAGTGCAGCAAAGCCGGATCAAGCCACTCTTACACAGAAAGTTGCCTCTAAGGCTAAGCCAAAAACTAAGAATAGCAAAAAGAAGGCTGCTGCTGGTAAGAAGCACAAATTCTCCTCGAAGGCTAAGGCTGTAGCTTTGCTAAAGCCTAAAAAGCCCCAGAACAATATTATCAAGGACGCTTTAAGTACCCGTGTACGTAAAGTAAGAACAAACGTACATTTCCGCAGGCCTACGACCTTGAAATTGGCCAGCAACCCCAAGTACCCAAGGAAGTCTGTACCCAGAAATCGCATAGACGTTATGGTAAGAAAATCGAAACTATTTCTTTAAAAAAATTTTTAGAAAAATCCTTTGTTCTGTTTTCAGATACTGTGCAGATAATGTTTGATACAGTTTCGTCGTACATTTGTATGAGGGCATAATTTGACCATGCAGTTGGCAAAAATACAGGATGAATTTAGTAAACAAATTTCAAGATTATTTCAAACATCAAGATGTACATATTTGCATTTATTTTAGGAAAGCGGTAAACTGTATATATTAGTACAAGTTGCTTGATGATGTAGCCAATCACAAGGAACATATAACAGCTTATCACATATCTCTGCAAAATATGTATATATTCAAGATATATTCATATGTTCATATATGTGTAATTCAATTTATCGATAATATTTATACAATAGTAAATAAACAGTAAATACAAAAAAAAAAACATAAAAAACATGTGTTTTAATTGGTTCTTAATATTGATAGTTTCGGTTCCTATGACCGAATTGTTTTTAAAAATTAGTAGTTACGCTAACTAAAATTTCCCTGGCTTCAATTGAAAATTCGGCAGTAACAACCAACCTTTGTTCTAAAAAGTAGTGTTATGGAACGAAATTTTCGATAATTACAATAAATTTTTGTGGAAGTACATGCAACCGAACAAATTCGATTGGAAACAAATTCGATTGTGACAACGAATCTGTTTTCTCTGTGCAGCATACCACCCTACATGAACATATATTATTAGAAACGTATATAAGATTCAACATAAATGCTTTATTATTAACACATTTAATATTCGCAATTGGTGTAGGGTATCATATGGTAGGCCACGCCCGACTATAGTTTTTTACTTAAAATTATATCGAAAGCATTTAATATCAAAAGATAAAATTTTAATTTTTTTCGATGGTTATATATATGCCTCATACATATCCCGTAGTACGTATACTTAATATCTAATTAACATAAATTCGGCAACACTAATACGTTACCTCAAAACATCAACTGCCTTATGCAAAAACGATTATTAAGTTAACAATGGTTGTTAAAACCTGTTTAAAAAATACTTTTATTTCGATGGTTGCACAGGCAAATACATACATATCTCATACATACCCGTTGAACGTATACTTAATATCCAATTAACATAAGTTTGGCAACACTTATACGTTACCTCAAATCTTTAATTAAAGATTCCTAAACTTTATGTATATTTCAGAAACATTTACAAATTCGAATTTTCTTGTAAACTTCTACTGTTATTTTAAGCAAACAGCAACCGACTTAAAAATAACAATTTGAAGTTGATTAACAAGACAAAGTTATGGTTTAGTAACTTAGCAATGAAGTTTAACTTGAGTTGAAACATTTTTATGCCTCAATTGTTGAAAAACAATAAACTGCCAAAACATCAACAATAATGTTGATGTTTATGTTTTTCTTTTCTGTTTTACAAGATTAAAAACTTTTGATGTGTTAAAGTTTTTTTTTAGTACTTAAGACATTATATATACTGATGGTATAGGTTACAAGGTATAGTAAACAATGAAATAAATACGTTGGCATAATCTATGATAGGTTAGGTTGAAACCAGGAACTTTTATTACATCATATGATAATAGATCCGAAATACATAAACATATACTGCTATGGGTAAGAAAATTTTATATGTTGTCTATGAAAGACGTAGTTTCTTACAATTTTCCAAGCAGTTTTGTATAATTCTGCTGGTAAACCTGTGTATCCACTTACAATAAGTACTTACCTTTAAGTTATTGGTTCTCAGACTTTATAGATCATAATATGATAACAATAATTAACTTTAAGATCAAATTATTTAATACTTTATCAAAGTTTAACAGTACATAAAGCTTTTTGAATTATCTGCCCTTTTATTAGTCTAGTCCATTTTTTCACTCTTTTAATGCAAAATATTTGTTAAAATATATCTTGCAATCGTTATAAATTATAAAAATTAAAATAAAATATAAAAGAGAATAACTTTCTATCCGATAAAAATGGCCATAAAAAATAACTTTGAATCAGATATAATTATATTTGCTTGTGTACAAATTAAATTAAATAGAAATAAATAATTGATTCAAATGATAAACTCACAAAGAGCAACTGTAAAAATGTTATAAATTTTATACCAACATTTTTATTATCATTTTCATCAAAAGCTTTTGCAACAAATTGTTTTTTTTTTTCAAGTGAAAACATAACTTTCTCTTTTTATCATGAAGCACAGCAATGTTCTGTTTTTGTGTTCCTCTTGCTCACAGGTATATCTATCTATATATATAAAAATGAATGTGTGTTTGTTTGTATGTTTGTATGTTTGAACGTTATAGACTACTAAACGGCTGAACCGATTTTCTTGAAATTTTCACAGCATATTCCTGCATGTCTGGAATAGGTAATAGGCTACTTTTTATTTCGAAATTTCAAGTGGGCGATGAGCCCACTTGAAATATCGAAATATAACAGTTAGAGTCCTCAAATTTTGTCGGAGCCACTTTAGTGTCAATATGATCATTTAGGACAAAAAGTAGGCGGACTAGCATTAGGGGGCGTGGTACCTCCCATATAAATTAAATACAAAAATTCGTTTATCTGGGAAATTAATAGAACTAAATTTTTAAAATTTAGCACGAAGAACTTTAACATCCATATAAACATTTTGGGTAATAAATTGGCGGACTACCCATGAGGGGAGCGGCACCTCCCATATTAATTAAATACAAAAATTCGTTTATCTGGGAAACTAATAGAACTAAATTCTTAAAATTTTGCACAAAGAACTTTAACATCCATATAAACATTTTGGGTAAAAAATTGGCGGACTACCCATGAGAGGAGCGGCACCTCCCATATTAATTAAAAACAAAAATTCGTTTATCTGGGAAACTAAGAGAACTAAATTCTTAAAATTTTGCACGAAGAACTTTAATATTCATCTGAACATTTTTAAGGAAAAAAGAGCGGACTTTCATCTGGGGGGCTTGGAGCCCCTATATGAATAAAATAGAAAAATTCGTATATCTGAGAAACAATTAGAGCTAGAATCATTAAATTTTACTTGAAGAACTTTGACATTCACCTGAACATTTAGAGTATAACGGGCGGACTTCCAATGGGTTACTTGGTACCTCCCATATGAATTAAATACAAAATTTCGTTTAACTGGGAAACTAATAGAACTAGATTCTTCAAATTTTGAACAAATTATTTTAATAATCATCTGAATATTTTGGAGGAAAAAGGGCGGACTTTCATCCGGGGGGCTTGAAGCCCCCACATGAATTAAATTCGTATATCTGAGAAACTATTAGAGCTAGAATCTTCAAATTTTACATGAAGAACTTTGACATTCATGTGAACATTTAGAGAATAACGGGCGGACTTTCAATGGGGGGCTTGGCACCACATATATGAATTAAATACAAAATTTCGTGCATCTTGGAAACTCTTATATTATTCAAATTTTTTGTAAATAGATAGAAATTGGCGATAGATAGAAACTGGCGAACTTGCAATAATTTGCTTGACATCTTTCATATGTAACATATAATAAATCTGGTATTTATTTATACATATTCCTTTTAGGGTAGCAAAGCACACTGGGTATAGCTAGTGTTTGTATAAAAACTAACATTCATAAAACATAAAACACATATACATGTTTTTTGCACAAAACATTAAATTTCCTGTTTCTTGCATAAATGTAATAAAAATTATTTATTTTTATCATTTCATGGAAATGAGAACGAGAAATTCTTTAAAATTTTTTTATGAATTTAAATTTTGTAATATGTAATTATAAATGTGTGTGTAAATTTCACACATAAATTTTTATCGATAAGAAATAATGGACTTGTAATGATGATTTATGAGACAATTAAAAAAGATAGAAGTAGGAAGTGATTCGAGTATGTAAGACTCTACAACACTCAGCACCTTTTACATAGGAATTTTTGCTATATTAACAAAAAAGTGGAAACAGTTAAGAAATAAATCCTGTGCACAATTTTTGCTAGCACCAATAGGTAAAAAGTTACACTAATTTGAAAAAACCTGTATGATTAATATATCCAAACTTGATCCCATCTAAATCCGGCACTTCTTGACCGATGGAGCTGGCCTATAATCCAATTCCTACAAAATCGATTAAGTTTGAGTTGGGTCACTTGACAAGAAATTGTCCATATCTAAATACATTTCCAATAAACAGGATATCAAAGGGTCATGCCCGATCTAGTATTATAAAACATTTGCATTTATTTTATTTAATATTTTGAACAGAACTATAATTCTTCTGTTGTTTGTTAAATAAAAAAGTGATTTTTTTTCAATTTTATTTTAAGTTGTTATCTGTTAGCGTATAAAATTATATCCTTGTTTTTTCGATATCACTAACACCTGTTACTGTGGAAAATTTATAGTTTTATTTGCGAATCACTTCGAAAAGAAATTACAATTTACTTGAGTTAAATGAAAGAGTTTTATATATGTATGTTCATTCATATGTACATACAGTGGCGAGCAAAAGTTTATGCATTTTTTCATGGCCATAGAATTTGTTTTTCATTACAAATTAATTAACACTGTCTATGATGTAGCGGTAGCAGTAACTGGATGATGTTGCGGTAGCGATAACTGGAAATCACCGAAGGAACTTATGCTATTCTCAGAAAAAATAACAAGATCCTTTCCTCTTCCTCGACTGAATTGCGAGGTACTAAGTCTTTCGGATATCGTGAAATACCTAGGCGTTATAATGTTAATTGGCTATTTGAGGCAGTTATCAAGCTAAAAGACCCATGCAGATATCATTTTGAAAAGGCAATGAGATCGTCTGCCCGTCTCATCACCGATGCTATAAGAACAACTCCTAGTTGTAAAGTTTGACTGTCAAATGGAACATTTGTTGTGGAGATCATGCGAAGATCGGTGATATTTTACTGCAACATCTTCATACCGTCGAATATTCCAGGATGCAATATTCTCATGTTTCTGTGTATATACAGATGGATTCAAGACAACGAAAGGATTTAGCGGAGGAAAATGGAAGAATTTGCAACTCAAATCTCTATTAGACTCAATAACTATTGCAGTATCTTCCAAGCTGAAATATCAGCGATCAAGAGGACGTCAAATTGATTGAGGTACTGTCGGATATTCAACAGGGATATCAGAATACCGACAGTTACATGTTACTCCATATAACAATATTATTTCGTCTACCTTGGCAAAAGCTAGAACCATGTTAAGTGTGCTGGAAGTCGACGAGTTTTGTGGGTTTCCACTATTTGCCAGAAAAAGGAACATTATTTATATGTATCAAACTAATGAAGAACTTCTCCGGTCGAGTCAACATACTTTCTCGAGCACTACAACGATGTGGCCTAATATGGATCCACATAGAATCATCTATCTTCTTAGTCTTCAAAGTCTTCAGTTAGTTATCATGGTATCGGTCATAACTGGCTATTGCATTGGTTTACCGTATAAAAAAGTTGTCAAAATGAGGATGCAGCGAAAAATCTTCTCTGCCACGGTCCATCTTTAGAACCTTATGGTCAACATATTTTAATTATCTCAAATGTTCTATTAGAACGACTATTTGCATTTCTAAACCTGTCAAAATGGGTGCAAACTACAGATTCACATTAAGCTGGAGGTAAACTTTAATCTTAAGCCTCTATACTCTAGGACTTTCTTCACATTTCCTTTATCTCTCACTTCGCTATCTCTCATTCTGATATTCCTATTCTTCTCTTCTTCTTAAACATATATTAACAAAGGGATCATTACTAGACCCAAGTAAGGCTGTAACTTCGGATGTTCTTACACATATATCAACAAAGGGATCATTACTAGACCCTAGTAAGACTGTAATTTCGGATGTTCGATGCGGCCACTTGTCAAACCTAAAAATATAAAATTGCCAGCTATGCAGATTTCTCGGCCGTCAGTCAATTCTTTGTTGCTTTGGCAACAGCACGTAGAAATGTATTTGGTAGTCCAAAATAGGACAGATCAGGATCAATCTGTATGTTAAGATGGTGTGATAAAGAATGTATGAATTTCAAAAGTCAAACGAACCCAATAATTGAGTCACTTCCCACAACTATCAGTTGCTTAGTTTACTACACTAACTAGGTTAGCGGATATAATACCTCAAGTCATCTGAAAAAGATCTTCTAAGAAACTTATTTAAGATCTGATTTAAACGAAAAATAATTTTTTTTTGCAAAAACTATTTCGTATAGATAGCAATTCTTAAATGTTTGTCTAAAATTCTTAACGCGTACATCCAATTCGTTTTTTATTACTTTTCGTTTATCTGGTAATTAAAAACACTTTTTTTAACTTATGGACCAGTAAACAAACAGTCAAAGAAATTGTGTTTGTTACACTAACATACACACTTATACACACAAATTTACGCTCTACCATGAACATGACACACACGAACGTTTGAGTTATAAACCTTTAAAATTGCAGTATCGAAAGTGCACATGCTGAAGTCATGGACGTAGTAAAAAAAATTCTTGTAATAAAAATTTCAAACTCAAACTGAATTCCACAGTTTTGTAACATGTTTCTCATACGCTCCAGTGGTAAGGGCCAATATTGATGTGTGTGGTGCAACATTGCAATGTATGCATCACGTTTTTACATTTTCGGTTACTTTTTGGTAGTTTTTATACATATATGCGTTTCGTATAACAGTACAAAAAACTATACATAGGACTACAGACTTACTTCATGTACATTGTACATGTTTATTGGTGTATGGCATTTCGTATACGTGCTAAAAATTTATCATACATAGATTTTTTCCGTACCATTCATACTCACATACTCTGTGAAATTGTTTTATGTACTTTATCTTGTACATATTCATGTTCTTTTTTACTTGAAACAGCAAGTAACTTCACCATTTCCAGTAGGAATTATCAATTATTCAAATCAAATTTAGAAAACTTCAGTAATCTTGTTGGGTTTTAGATGACATGTTGGAGTACAGTTTATTTAATTGTGGCAGCTTAAAAAAAATGTATAAAGTTGTAGTTTTATTGGAAATGGTGTAATGTTGCCAGTGGTAATTCTTTTAAAGTCATCTCTACATGCGATTGTTTACAAAAACTGTTGTTGTATGTCTGTTTTTAGTGTTACATGTAAATTTCATTAGTGAATTCGCTTTTGTTTTTCTCCCCTTTTGTTTGCATCCATAGTTCAATTTATGTTGGCCACGTTCAGAGTTGTTTGTTTGTTTGTTGTATTAGCCATGATGTACCAGGTGAACTATTAAAACACGACAAATAAAATGTATGTTCAAAGGCAGTTTGTACCAAATGAACGCATGAGAAGAAAAGCCAAAGCAACAAATTTTTAAAATTATTTTTTTGTTGGTGTTTATAGGTCATATTTTTTATAAAGAAACATTATACCCTACAGTACTACAGCGGGGGAAGGTATTATGTGTTTGTGTTGATGTATACAAAATATAGATCCTACACCTTAAAGTATACCATTCGGCTTTCTGAGTCGTTTAAGCTACTTTCTGTGTAGTTTAAGCTATACCCGTCTGTCTGTCTGTACATGTAAACTTTATATGCACGCTACAGGTCACAATTTTTTAAGACATGTCCGTCCGTCTGTCCGTCGTGCTGTTGAAAGCACGATAGAATCCGAACGGAATGAGCCATAGGGTTGAAATTTTCCACAAAAATTCTCTATAGATAAGGTTTGTTATACCCTACACCACTTTAGTGGGAATGATAATTCAATGAAATTTGGCACATGATATTCTATGGTATCGGAGACAAAACCTATTGAAAATGGTTAACATCGGTTCATTTTCTCACCTAGCCCCCATACAACTAAACCACCGAATTTGGCTTGTAAACCTTTTAATCAAACTACAGGTCGGAATTTTGAAGGTAATTCAATGAAAGTTAGCAGATGATTTTCTATGGTACCGGAGACGAAGCCTATTGAAAATGGTCAACATCGGTCCATTATTTCACCTAGCCCCCATACAACTGATCCCGACGAATAGGGATTTTAAGTTCATAATTATACCCTACACCACTTTAATGGGGAGGGTATATTGGGTTTGTGCCCAATATATCCGTTCGTCCGTCCATGTAAACCTTGTAATCAAACTACAGATCGCATCGGTCCATTTTCTCACCTAGCCCCCATACAACTAAACCCCCGAATAGGGCTTGTAAACCCTGTAATCAAACTACAGGTCGGAATTTTGAAGATAATTCAATGAAATTTGGTACATGATCTTCTATGGTAGCGGAAACGAAGCCTATTGAAAATTTTAACATCGGTTCATTATTTCACCTAGCCCCCATACAACTGAACCCGCCGAATAGGCCTTTTAAGTTCTTAATTATGTTTAATATACTCCTATCTCCACAAAAAGTTGTAAAACTAACTTCTATACTAGCCTTAATAACCCTCATGAATTTTATAATTATAGGGCCTCATTTGACTCTAGCCCCTACAAAAAGCCCCCTTAAAAATTTGACTAAATATCCACAATTTTATTCCACAATAAATGGCTTAAGTAAATCTGAGACAAGGTACAATACAACTTAAATGCTTCATTATGAAAACGAAATCACATTTTATTTTTGTATCAGGTATAGGGTGTTATATGGTCGGCCTCGCTCGACTATAATTTCTTACTTGTTTAAATATAAATCTGGCTTCACTGTCGTTGCAACAGGCTCTACATTTGTCTGAATCCGCATGTCAAATTTTGTAAAGCTGTGCTCGTAAATCTGTGTGTCCACTCAGAATACGTACCATCATACTAACCTCAGACTTGCTCGTTTTGAGGAGCTTTCTATGCTAGCTATCATTATGGTCACGCCATATGATCTTCGGTGTTCTACCCATTGTTTCATTATTCCAACAGGCCCTATGGAATTCTCTCACCCTTATTTTAAATTCTGTCCCCGTTGCGTCAATTGGTATTTTGATAAAGTATTCAGTTAAAGATTTTTGACAATCCAATACATTCTTAAATATAACTTTATCACCTAATATCGCTCTATTTGCATTCTGGCTGTCTTTAAATATGCTAAGCCCTGTATGGCTCTCACAGGGCACATTTATTCGAATACAATTTACGGATTCCATTATTGCTCGGACTTCTGCCTGGATGTTTGAGTTATGATTAGGTAAACAGTGGTATATTTCTTTTTCTGGGTCTTCAAAATAAAATCCCAGACCCACTTTGTCCCCCAAATTAGAGCCATCCGTATAGCAACGGATTCCTACAGGTATTTGCTCTAATGTTCCGCTGGACCAAGACATTCTGTATGGGATCAGTGTATCAAAGTTTTTGCCATATTCTGTGTCTGATATGCTGTCGGACACGTCCGACACATAACCACTATTTGCCAGTTCGCCTAAAGTTATCAGCCGTTCGGTTGCAAGTACCTAGTCATATCTGAAATATGTTTCAAAGGATGGAAATCGTAGCAACGTTTCTAGACCCCTACTAATACTGTTCATTTCTTTTCTTTTTTTGATTTATTGAAAGGTTTTCTATTAAAGTTTTTATCAAACAGCAATTAAGAACTTAAATTTTAAAACTTTGTTAATCAACAAATGTAGATAAATTTCAACGAACACACCCCTATAATCATGTTATAGTGTATATAATAACTAACACTAGCATAAATCGTTATGCACGAAAGTGTATGTATATGTGTCAATGTGTTACCATTCATAGAAACTTTATTGTGGTAACACAAATACAAATTTGATTTGTGTTTGCGGTTATAAAGTAGATGTACATAAATATATATGTAAGTGTGGGTGCCACATATGAATTGTGGTGTGTGTTTTGAGTGCGTGAGAAAATAAACATACTCAAGGTTAGGCAGCAAGGGAAACATTTCAAACATTGTACAAGTATTGAGTTTGCATATAAACAATAAATTAAGTATTCTTATATACTTACATGTACATATATCTGTATATACGAACATGCACCTGTAATAAATCAGGTGTGAATAATATGAGAATAATACGTCGATTACAAAGAGATGGAAAGTAGTTATCTGTTTGTGCTGGCGAATAGATTCTTTACAAAAATGTGTTTATAACTACTTTTTCATAGGAATCATTTTGCTAAAGAGATATCTCCGTATTTCTTTTTATATCCAACCTTTATAGCATACATATGCCAATTTTTCCCCTGAAAAATGTTGTCCAATTTAATATATGTGATGTTTGTTATCTTTTCCTTTTCCTACTTTGAACTTGTTGCTCTTCTTACAAAAGGGAAGCATCTAAATTGCATTTCATTCAAAAATATCCTTTTAAAGGAATAATATTTTTCGTTTAGGTGTTTGTATGAGTGATAGATTTGTATCTCTAAGATGAATGTATTGTATATTCGTCCATTCACCAAACTTTTATTGTGTGTTAAATTTTATATTTCTTAGCTTTTTTATTTAAACTGCAATTTTCCTCGTTTTATTCTTATCATAACGCCATTATTTCCTTTTGATTGTAGTTTTTGATGTTTTCTGTAAAATTTCGTATAGTAGTTGTTGTTGCTGACTTTAATCATCAACATTTCGTTTGTGTTTTCTTGTGACGCTAACAAAGGAAAGTAAATACCTTAGGCAGGATTTGATATGTATTTTCCTGTGGCTGTTACTTTCACAGAAGTAACAAACAACCAAGGTAGAATAATAAATGATAAATGTTTTATAATATTTTATTTTAACAGTTTTACTTTTTTGAAAGAAATATGTGTTGCGATAAGATTTTATATGGTTTTATTCACATTAATGAAATATTTGATGAATGTGACATTTACATACAACATTATAAGAAATGAAGTGATATTCTTACAATTTGATAGAGGGAATAAGTTTCATTTATATATTTACTTTTAAATTATTATACCCTTCACAAATGGTGATGGATGGATAAGTTTGTCATTCCGTGTGCAACACCAAGAAATATTCATCTGAGATCCAACAAAAGTATACATATCCCGGGTCCTTGTCAAATTTTAAGTCGATTTAGCTATGTCCGCCTGTCTGTATAAAATACGCTCATGATTAATTCAACAAATAATTCTATTGCTTTATTTAATCGTGGGCGTGTTTTATACAGATAGACGGACATATCAAGATCGACTCAGAATTCCATAAGTACCTAGAATACTTATACTTTTTTGGGCCTGAAGGGCCTCAAATGGAAACTTATGTGGAATGGAAACTTATATATACCCTCTATTATCACAGATGGTGGGTGGAGGGTGTTATACTTATAGGGTCTTATTTCATCTTTACACTTGTATGTTTATTAATTTTAAATATTCTAAATAAAATGTTCATTCTTTTTTTATATCTTGACAGAATGCTTTCAAACTTCTTGTAAAAAAAACAAACTAAATGACAAACACATATCCTCTGCTTTATAAGCAACTTTTGGGGGACGACATGAAAATATAAAAGCTTCTTACACGTGTAAAACACACACCCCCGTATTCATAAATACATTAATTGTTTATTTCAGGTTTATAACTCACATTTTCCATATAAAACCCCTACAATAAACCATCAATAACCTTATTAAGCTTTTATGAATATGGGGATTATAAATTTTAAATTGTGTGTTGTCAAACCATATAAGCATTCACTCAGAACAATAAAAAAGTTTAATTGTATGCTTATGTGGTTTCTTATCAAATCAGCATTGTAAAACAACAAGGAAGTTATTTAAATTAAAATTTTATTAGAAAATAATTTTAATAATAACCAGAATATTTAAGTGCGGGGGGAAAATATGATGGTAGGAATTTTAAATTTAAAATTTTAAGGTTTATATAAACAACAACCCTTAAAGATCGGCCTTATTCCGTAAAATATTTGATACTTTTGTACGATATCAAATAGCAATTTCTTTAAATTTAATTGAAATATTTTCCATAGGAAACTTAAACGTTTCCATATAAATGCTGTTTATATAAACATTTCGCATATATTTTTTAAAACATTTAATTTAAACTGAATAGTTTCCATAGAACCATTTACGTATCTCATTTATAAAGCAGTGTATTTATTGAAATGTTGATACATCAAAGCTAATTTACTCGGGACATATTTGTTCCATTTTTGGTTGTAATTGAAATTTCTTTTAACCAAGGATTTTGTGCTTAATGAAATTTCACACTTTTTTGCAATCAATTCATTACCAATACGAATGAAGTTGAAATTAAAAGAGAAAATGCAAGTGTAACCACAGAGAAAAAAGTATGTAGTATTTCTAACGTTTTGCAGGTGGTTGATGGTAACAGTTTGTTTGCGGATTATCCATTTTTTCTATATTCAACGAATTCTTTCTGGTTAAGTGAAGTAGACAAGATGCTAATGAATTAGCATTAGGGAAATTTTAAATTGTTGTAAATATTCTTAAAAAACGAAATGTTTATTGAATTGCTTAGTTGTGCATTTTAAATTAAATTTTATTTAAACAAACAAATATTTATTTGAACAAAATATGAATATGTTTTTTCCATTAAAAGCCTTAAAGTATACTATAGAAAAGTCTAAAACATTACTCTTGCATTCTGTTTACTAACACTTATATAAGTTGGATTCATAATATCAAGTGATTTTCTAAAAAAGGTTCCACTGTACAATTCTTCAAAGAAACATTTTTATTCTCATTTCAAAGAAACTTTCTTAAACTATCCTTCTTTTTCCTCAGTTTGTCCTTGCAGATGGTTCGATACTCATTTCAAAAGAAATTGCTTGCGTCATATTTCATATTTTCAAATCAAAATCAAGTAAGAGTGTTATATTAGGCTGTGTCGAATCTTGTATACCCACCATCAAATCATTGCCGAAAATTAATGCTTCCTTATAAATAAACATTGGTATTTAAGAATCGATGCTTTTGTTATTATCAAAACAATTTTCTCATTTATTACATCTATGTACAATTTTACCATCATACATATGTAATTATAGACTGATCCTCCTAAAATTTGTAGAGTAATTTTTGTCGAATTTTGTCGCCGTACTAGTATTTTTAAGGTAGTAAAAAGCATTAAAGTCATTTTCTTAGAGGGACCTTATTTGGAGGGAAGGTTTGGTCCGATCCTCGTTAAATTTTCTAGAACGATTTTAGTTTAGGCTAGTAATGAGCGTTAAAGCCATTTTCTTAAGGGGACCTTATATGGGGGATAGTGTCAATTATGGACCGATCCTTATAAAATTTTACAATGATATTAAGGTTTCTATAAAATATGTTCATGACGAATTTCATCGCCATAGATGCTTCTTTTGGACAGTTATGAACGTTAAAGTCTTTTTCTGAAGGGGACCTTATATGGGGGGTATAGACCGATCCTTATAAACTTTTAAAAATCAATTTAGGTTTTTATAAAATATATTCATATCGAATTTCATCGCTATAGATGATTTTTTTAGACAGTTATGAGCGTTAAAGTCATTTTCTGAAGGGTGCCTTATATGGGGGATAGGGTTAATTACGGACCGATCCTTATGAAATTTTACACAGATATTAAGGTTCCTATAGAATATATTTATGTCGATTTTAATCGCTATAGATGCTTCTTTAAGGCACTTATGAGCGTTAAAGTCATTTTCTGAAGGGGCACTTATATGGTGGGTAGGGTCAATTACGGACCGATCCTTATGAAATTTTACACAGATATTAAGGTTCCTATAGAATATATTTATGTCGATTTTAATCGCTATAAATGCTTCTTTAAGGCACTTATGAGCGTTAAAGTCATTTTCTGAAGGGGCACTTATATGGGGGTAGGGTCAATTATGGACCAATCCTTACAAAATTTTACAAAGCGATTTAGGTTTCTATAAAATCGCTATAGATGCTTCTTTAAGGCAGTTATGAGCGTTATAGTAATTTTCTGAAGGGGGCCTCATATGGGGGGTAGGGTCAATTATGGACCGATCCTTACCTTATTTGGGGGGAAGGTTTGGTCAATTATGGGCCGATCCTCGTTAAATTTTCTAGAACGATTTTAGTTTAGACAGTTATGAGCGTTAAAGTCATTTTCTGAAGGGGCGCTTATATGGGGGGTAGGGTCAATTATGGACCGATCCTTAAAAAATTTTACAAGGCGATTTGTGTTCTTATAAAATATTCTTGTGTCGAATTTCATCACCATAGCTGCTTCTTTTAGTTAGTTATGAGTGTTAAAGTCATTTTCTGAAGGGGACCTTATATGGGGGCTAGGCGAAATCGTGGACCGACATTGCCCATTTTCAATACCAAACAAACAGCATCAATACAAAATGTCATTTGGACTCTATCTTGTTTTCAACAGACGGACGGACATGGCTAGATCGTATTAGAATTTAATAAGGATCCAGAATATATATACTTTTATGTGTCTTAAATAGGGTGATCGACTCGATTTTTCAACCGGTTTTAAAACCGGTTTTTTCTGCTTTACCAGTGTCGGTTTTTTCTTAATGTTGATTTTTCGAATATCGAATAACCCGGTTTTTTCACTTTTTAAAAACCGGTTTCGAATACTTTTATTTGCTTTGTATTCAAAGATTATTTAAATGAAATTTTTAAGTAAATAATAAAACAGCCCGTCTAAATTTTAAAAATATTGGAGTCGAGGAACTAGCGTATATTTTTCTACAGCTCCTTTGGTTAAACTTCTTTGATTTTCCTAATTAATTAAAAAAATTTATTTGTAAAATTGATAACTGTTTGATAAAATTTTATCAATCTTAAGATTATATTCCAATTACAATAATTAATTTACGGCTGAAATTTTATGGAAGTGTTGGAATGCCTATGCAAATTTCCTAAACAGGGCTTTTAAAATAAGCTAGGATTCCATAGTACCTTATGTTTAACAGAAGTGTCCCACTTTTTTCCTAATTTTTTTTTATATTAAAGAAATAATGTAAATCAGACGACTAGATCTAAAGTTATAATCTTTTAAACTGTTAAAAATCATTTCGGGCCATGTTTTATTAATCAAATTTAAACATAAACATTAAGTTTTTTAAATTAAAATATATTTTTTTATTTATAATGAAAAACCGGTTAACCGTTTTTTTCTGTATTTGAAAAATATCAACCGGTTTTTTTATACCCTCCACCACCATCAGTGGTGATAGAGGGTATATATAACTTTGTCATTCCGTGTGTAACACCAAGAAATATTCATCTGAGACCCAACAAAGTATATATATTCTGGGTCCTTATCAAATTCTGAGTCGATTTAGCTATGTCCGTCTGTCTGTCCGTCTGTCCGTCTGTCTGCCTAAAACACGCTCACGTTAAAACTAAGCAAAGGAGGTACACCAAATTCACCGAAAATATTCATTGTTGTCCTAAGCAGTTTGGTATTGAAAATGAGCAAAATCGGTTCATACCGGGAAAAGTAATGAATCAAAATTTAAAACAACCTCGAAAAAAATAAGCATTTTTTACACATTCGGATGCAATTTTCTCGAAAACTATGCAAGATAAATTCATGAAAATCACCATGAATAAGTTTCTATACAAGAACTTGATCTCTGCTGAAAATTGCTAGAATCGGTTCACAATTTCATATACCTCCCATACAAAAGTACATATTCCCGGAAAATGGGTTTTTTGTTAATAACTTCCGTCACAATGTCGATATCTTCACAAAATTTTACAAATTAATATCCTATGTCAATAGAATTCATTTAGAGAAAAAATTTTCTGGATCGGTCCATAATTGGACATAGCTCCCATATAAGGTCCCCTCCCGAAAATCACTTAAAACCACATAACTCATTAGTAAATGAAGACATCCATATAAAATTTGGTACAAGTATTGCTCGTATATACAGAAATATTACTATGAAAGTTTTCTTGGATCGGTCCATAATTGGTCATAGCTCCCATACAAGGTCCCCTCCCAAAAATCACTTAAACGCGCATAACTCATTTCTAAAGTAAGATATCTATATAAAATTTGGTACAAGTACTGTTATATGACTGAGAAATATTACTGAAAATTTTTTTTCCGATCGGGCCATAACTGGTCGTGGCTCCCATACAAGGTCCCCTCCCGAAAATCAGTTAAAACCACATAACTCATTAGTTAATGAAGATATCCATATAAAATTTGACACAAGTATTGCTCTTATATACACAAATATTATAATGAAAATTTTTTGGATCGGTCTATCATTGGTCATAGCTCCCATACAAAGTCCCATCCCGAAAATCACTTAAACGCGCATAACTCATTACAGAAATATTACTGTGAAATTATTTTCCTATCAGTCCATAATTGATCATAGCTCCCATACAAGGTCCCTTTCAGAAAAACACTTAAAGGCACGTAGCTCATTACCTAATAACCCATAAAATATGTGGCATAAATATTATTTTTGTACACTTAAATGTTATTTCAAATTTTTTTCATGATTGGTCCATTCTTGGTCGTAGCTCTCATACAAGGTTCCCTCCCGAAAATCATTACCAAATATTGATATCCATACATTTAGCAAAAATATACATAAATTAACCTATAAAATTGTTGTACGATCGGTCCATATTTGGTCATAGCTCTCATACTAGGTCCCCTCCAGAAAATCACTTAAATGCACTATATTCATTACCAAATAATGATATAGATACAGAATTTTGAAATTTTGTCTTTATATACATAATTGGTCATAGCTCCCATACAAGGTCCTTTTACGAAAATCCCTTAAACGCACATTACTCTTTACCAAATAAAGCTATTGATACAAAATTTGGCATAAATATTAGTTTTGTATACAAAAATTATATTTCCAGATTTTTTCACGATCGGTTCATAACATGGGTGCGGTCGGTCCCATAAAAGTTTCCTTTCAGAAAATCAAATAAACACTCATAACTTATTACAAAATTACGATATAGATACAAAATTTGACTGAAATATAGCTTTTATGTACAGAAATTTTGCTTAAAGAATTTTTTACGATCGGTCTATAATTGGTCATATCTCCAATATTAGGTCCTGCCCTTAAAAGCGCTTTAACCGTATTTAACTAGTTGAATTATCAATTTGCGTAGAACAAAATTATATATATGTATTTTGAAAATCATTAAATCTTTCACACACATGCATACATGCAAATTACTAAATATCACTAAGCGCTATTAAAATATAAAGAAAATCTTGGAATTGTAATAGATTTATGCTGTTTAAATCTTGGGATTTTTTCTATTTAAGACATGAGAAAACTTATTTCTACAAATATTTGATCAATTAGAAAAGTATTAATATAAAATTAGCTGGTGGAGGGTATTTAAGATTCGGCTCAGCCGAATATAGCACTCTAACTTGTTTAAATGTCAACTATTCGAACTATTCGAAAACCGGTTTTTGGAAAATGTCGAATAATCGATCACCCTAGTCTTAAATGAATATTTCGATGTGTTACAAACGGAATGACAAAAACAATATACCCCCCTTTTTTGATGGTGGGTATAATAAATCTATCCATACCGCCCATATTCTTATTAGTTACAAACGAAAAGAGAAAAATTTCAACCTATTTTGTTAATGGTTGCAATGCTTTACATACATATAAGTAGAAAATAGTATGTTCTATTCAGAAATATTTTTTTTAAAGGTAGAGAAGATTTACCGTGCATCAGAAAAAGTTTATTTTTACAGTAAAATGTCAATGCTAGACTTGTAGCAAATCTGTTTGCTATTTGCTGCAGAAGTTTACTTTAAATACTTAAAATAATCAGCTTTATTGAAGTTCAAGCTTTTAATGCATTTTTTCGCAATAAGTTTTCTCTGGATATTGTGGCGACTTCTAGTTATATAATATGAGATAGTGTAATGTTCACAAACGAAATCTTAAAATAAGACTGTATTTTCATATATTTAGACATGAACCAAAATAATATAAATTAAGAAAAAATTCAACTTATACTAAAAGGCCCTATCCAAACCCAGGAAATCAAAAGTGTCATTGAATATAATTTTAAGCAAGGCTCTTGTTGTCAATAAAAGTTTAATATCTCGATTTCCGGTAGCTGAAAACTAAAGAAATGGACAATGGGAGCCATCGATAAGCTAGCTAGGAGTTGGGTTGGGAGGTTCGGGTCCAATTCATTAGCTTCCAATGTTGATTACATGCTCTGTATTACAGACTCACGAGAAAAAAAAAATACTAACAGAAAACCATTGGAATTTAATAAAACAATAAAACTAGATTATAAAATTAAACTACAAATTATCAAATGCCCCAAATCTAGTTAAAAGTGAAATTTACTCAAAGAGATTGTTGATGTTTTCTACATAGTTGCCAAACTTTCGGCTACCCAGATATTAATGGGTACCAATGCCTCATAACCCTCGCCAACCATAGTTCTAATAGCATTTATAAAATTCTTAGAACCCCTAAACTAAACTCTTATCCTAAAATTCTCACATTCGCAACAAATAAGAAGACCAAAAGGTTTAAATTTACTTATTCATATTGGAACTTTATTTTACAACAATTAATTCATCATAAGTACTGAATTAAGATTATATAACTATATAATTTTGTTTTTATACCCTCCACCACCATCAGTGGTGATAGAGGGTATATATAACTTTGTCATTCCGTGTGTAACACCAAGAAATATTCATCTGAGACCCAACAAAGTATATATATTCTGGGTCCTTATGAAATTCTGAGTCGATTTAGCTATGTCCGTCTGTCCGTCTGTCCGTCTGTCTGTGTAAAACACGCTCACGATAAAACGAAGCAATAGAGCTTAACCAAATTCACCCAAAATGTTCTTCATTTTCCTAAGTTGTTTGGTATTGCAAATGGGCAAAATCGGTTCACACCGGGAAAAGTTATGAATCAAAATTTAAAACAACCTCGGAAAAAAATAAGCATTTTTTACACATTCTGATGTAGTTTTCTCGAAAACTATGCAAGATAATTCCATGAAAATCACCATACATTCGTTTCTGCACAAGATCTTGATCCCTGCTGAAAATTGCCAGAATCGGTCCACAATTTCATATACCTCCCATACAAAAGTACATATTCCCGGAAAATGGGTTTTTTGTTAATAACTTCCGCCACAATGTTGATATCTTCACAAAATTTTACAAATTAAAATCTTATGTCAATAGAATTCTTTCAGAGGAAAAATTTTATGGATCGGTCCATAATTGGACATAGCTCCCATACAAGGTCCCCTCCCGAAAATCACTTAAACGCGCATAACTCATTACTAAATTAAGATATCCAAATAAAATTTGATATAAGTATTGCCCATATGCATAGAAATATTACTGTGAAATTTTTTTCCGATCGGTCCATAATTGGTCATAGCTCCCATACAAGGTCCCCTCCCGAAAATCACTTAAACGCGCTTAACTCATAACTAAATTAAGATATCCATATAAAATTTGGTACAAATATTACTCATATGCACAGAAATATTGTTGTGAAATTTTTTTCCGATCGGTCCATAATTGATCATAGCTCCCATACAAGGTCCCCTCCCGATAATCACTTAAACGCGCATAACTCATTACTAAATTAAGATATCCATATAAAATTTGGTATAAGTATTGCCCATATGCATAGAAATATTACTGTGAAATTTTTTTCCGATCGGTCCATAATTGGTCATAGCTCCCATACAAGGTCCCCTCCCGAAAATCACTTAAACGCGCTTAACTCATAACTAAATTAAGATATCCATATAAAATTTGGTACAAATATTACTCATATGCACAGAAATTTTGCTGTGAAATTTTTTTCCGATCGGTCTATAATTGATCATTGCTCCCATACAAGGTCCCCTCCCGAAAATCACTTAAACGCGCATAACTCATTACTGAATTCAGAAATCCATATAAAATTTGGTATAAGTATTGCCCATGTGCATAGAAATATTACTGTGAAATTTTTTTTCCGATCGGTCCATAATTGGTCATAGCTCCCATACAAGGTCCCCTCCCGAAAATCACTTAAACGCGCATAACTCATTACTAAATTAAGATATCCATATAAAATTTGGTATAAGTATTGCCCATATGCATAGAAATATTACTGTGAAATTTTTTTCCGATCGGTCCATAATTGATCATAGCTCCCATACAAGGTCCCTTTCAGAAAAACACTTAAAGGCACATAACTCATTACCAAATAATGATATAAATAAATAATATTTTTGTTCATAAATACTATTTTGTAATGCAAAAACACTTAATGCTATTTCAAAAATTTTTCACGATCGGTCTATATTTGGTCATATCTCTCATACTAGGTCCTGCCCCTAAAAGCGCTTTAACCGTATTTAACTATTTGCATTATCAATTTGTGTAGAACAAAATTATATATATGTATGTATTTATAATCCTTAAATCTTTCACACACATGCATACATGCAAATACGAGATATCGCTAAAGCATATCTTAGGGCGCTATAAAAATTCAAATGAAAGTGGCGTTTCTAATGTTCAATAAATCTTGGAATTGTAGTAGATTTAAGCTGTTTAAATCTTGGGATTTTTCTATTTAAGACATGAGAAAACTTATTTCTACAAATATTTTATTTATTAGAAATGTATTAATACAAAAGTTGCTGGTGGAGGGTATTTAAGATTCGGCTCAGCCGAATATAGCACTCTAACTTGTTTTTCTAACAAAATTTCATTTAAGAAAAGAAAATAAAAAAATGCATTTTGAAATAAATTAAATTAAAACTAAACAAAAGAATAATATATATATATATATATATATATATATATATATATATGTATATCCAAATTTTCGTTTTTATCTGTGTCAATAATAATTCATTAAATTTGAACAAAAAAAAAAAAAATTTCGATACTAAAAGTTTGAAAGAAATTAATTATTAACTAATAAACATATTATATGGACTATTTAATAATTTTAATTAATTTATGAAATATAAATTTCAAATAATAACAAATAAATCAAATTTTAACAATAGAAAAATTTTAAAAATAATATCATTTTAAAATGATCAGACCCATTGTGGAATTTTGTCAAAGAAAACAAACAAATAAACAAAGCAAAGATTGTATAAAGTTCATTGAACTTTAGTTTGATCAGTGAAGTTGCATTCAAAAGTAGGTTAAGTTTGATTCTCTTTTGTGTGCTGGTTTTAACTCCGATTTAGGTTACAACTAGTTTGATTTAAGATTAACACAACATGTTTGATCGAAATTTAATAAACTTTGCTCTTGGTTGTTTGTTTACTTTCTTTAGATCTTGGAAGGAATGCAAAAAAATAAATTTGGAAATAATATAAATAATACCAAAAGGAAAACAAAAGGTTTTACATCACTCACCAAATACACAGTCTGTAGAAGGCCTTCTCCAGCATCGTTAGGTGCGCTATAATTGTTTTGTGGATTTTTTTTCTTATATAAAATATTTTCTTGCATATTATTAATTTAGACAATGGGGTTGATTTTTAATCTGTTTAATGGTTTTTTTTTTTTGTTGAAATTATTAATAATTTGTTTTAATGTTTGGTAATAATAAAAATTTTAACATCAAATCTATCAATTATATTTCTAATAAACTTTTAAAACTTTATCTTTTAATATTTTACATTTATAATGCGTTATCTTTTAAATGGTTTAGAATCATTTTTTTTTTTATTTTCACATTTTATCTTTGGAAAACATTCTCTTCTGTGATAGTAGCCTACATGTTTAATTGTGATATTAGAGTTAAGTAACACAAATTTAATTAAAAATTTATTTTTTTTAGCAAATTTTAATTTAAATATTTAATTTAAATATTAATTAAATATCATTAATTATGGTTTTCACCACGGCAAGTAACACCGAACATAGGGTGCACAATTCTCTTGTTCATTGATATTGTTTGATTTTCTTTTTCTTTTTGATTAACACATTCGGAACCAAATTATTTATTTAATTACTTTAATCTTATATCTTAACACTTAAAGCGTTTAGTTAATAAATCATTTATAAGTTTGTTCATAAATTTCTATCAAGATTAATATATTTAAATTTTTTTTTCTAACACACTTGAATTACTTTCAGAGAAAGTTTGGGAATCACAGTTTTTTTTTTTTAGGTTCCTTTACACATTTGGGAAACACTGTTTTGTTTTGGTTATTTTAGCAATTCATTTTTCTTTCTGATCTGATCTGTTGTTTTGTTTCATTTTTTTTATTGGAACAATTTTTTTTCTTTTTTTTTGATTTTTTTGTTGGTTAAATGAGAACCGTGAAGCTGGAGAAATTGAGTATTTGTGGAACTATTGTAATTATGGTGTTGGTCTTGTTAAGGTTGTATTTGTTGTTGTTCGGATGAGTTTCGTGATGAAAGATGAGTGTAGCATATGAGAATAATGTGTGGAAAGTGAGGTTACCCCGCAATTGCCGGCAAAAGATAAATAAGATGAGTCATTCAAAGGAATCCCCTGGAAGAGGATTCCCCAGTCAGGTCTGGGAATTGTGGTCTTAAATTGGAGTTGTTGAATGAACTTTTCTAAAGCAAATT